>NC_045956.1:121997284-122280345 GCF_010909765.2 Amblyraja radiata
CTCAGCACCCCCTCTCTCTCCCCCTCACTCTCACCCTCTCTCTCTCTCCTCCCCTCCTCCCCCACCTTTCCCCCCTCACCCACCCTCCCTCTTATCCTCCTCTCCACCCCCCTATCCCTCTTGCCACTCTCTCTGTGTCTCTGTCTCTCTCTCTCTGTCTCAGCCCCTTCTCTCTCTGCCCTCACTCTCTACCCCCGCCCCCCCCCCCTCTCTAGATGTGACTGCAAGTTGGGGGCTATGCGTCAGTAGTTAGGGTGGTTATGGGGTGAAAGGAGCAAATTAATAATATTAATATAATATCAAGGGGGGTAATTAGCGTGTGTGTGGGGGGGGGGGCAGGGGATAGTTAGTGTGTGACGCTGCGTGCCGCCTCCCCCCCACAACCGCACGTTGGGGGCACAGACCCATCGGGTCTGAACTTGGTCTAGTATTTATTATAACTTTCCACAGGAATCCAGTTACCCCTGCTCTGACCTCATGACTTTCTTAATTATCAGTCAATCTGCAACTCAGGAAAAATATTTTTTATTATAGATTTAGGAATAATTACACCAATATTTACTTGGAATTGAGGCGCAGTACTCTTTTCTCAATTGGCCATTTACCTGAACTTTGTCAACTTCAAGTACAATCTCCAGAGTTTAGATGTACATTTAATTTACACTCATTCTGTACAACCTCTAGGTGATGTTTTGCCTCTTCTATAGGATCAGGCAATTTGATTAATTTACACTTCTTCCCAAGGTGCTACTTTTGAACTGGGAATCAAATCTGATGTTAGACCAAATTATAGAGAGGAGATTTGATATCCGCAGAATACCCAAGCATTTTACACTCAAAGAGGTTTCATGATTCACTATAGGAATGGGAAAAATGAATTACCTCTTCCTACCTACTTTATTTATCATGCACACTTTCTTGAAGGTGATGTCATGCTGGATATGTAATTTAGAGACTTTTAGTAATAGAGTCTTGCAGCCTTTCTTAAAGCAAGTCTTGATCGTTTGTTTCCATGTTTGGGGCAACCACCAATGCAATTGGATGGTAATCTTGATTTGGGACCTCATTGACCTTATTCTTCTCTAATCAATGCTAAGCAAACAAATGGGTTCATCACTACTCCACCAGGCATATACTTATCCCATCCAATCTGCTCATTCAGGAGATATGCCAGTCGGTATGTGGGAAGTGTAAGGGATGGGTAAAGGATCAAGAATGTTCAGACTGAATTGAAATTTCTTGGTGTCAGTCTGAAACGATAATATAGACACGTGGTCTGAAGAGGGGTCTCGACCCAAAACGTCACCCATTCCTATCCAGAGATGCTGCCTGACCTGCATATATTTTTCCTGAGTCACGTGCATGGGCCCAAGCTATGCCTGCCTCTTTGTAGGGTACGTCGAACAATCATTTGTTCGAGGCATACCATGGCCCTATCCCCGAACTCTACCTCTGATACATCAACGACTGCATTGGTGCTACCTCCTGCACCCATATACAACTCACTGACTTCATCCATTTCACTACGAACTTCCATCCGACACTCAAATACACCTCGACCATTTCCGAAATTTCCCTACCATTTCTCGACCTCACTATCTCCATCGCAGGTCATAGACTACTGACCAACATCTATAGTACTAAAAGTCTGATCTTGACCACTTCCTGTTCTGTATATTGATTTTAGAAAAAATGCTGTCACTTATGGCTGTGATTTTTGGCGATCTTACTAGGAGTCCCCCTCCGCTGCGCAGGACAAGAGGATTTTTCCCATCGATGAAAAATAAAAGAGTTATTAATGTTTAAAAAATGTTGAGATTCTCTCTCCTGAAGGCCACGCCCTTCCGGAGGGACTATAAAACCCGGAAGTGTTGGGTGCTTCAGTCAGTCTCTGCAAGATGGGGGAGCGAGAGGGTCAGTCTGAGCTGTGAATAACGCTGAGAACATGTCTACTAAACTGTGAGTTGTTTTACTGACCTGTCAGTGCCCTTAATGTGGTTTGAAAATATAGTTTGGAAATGCTAAAGCTGTGTTGCCTTTGGTTTGGAAATGCTAAAGCTGATTTTTCCCATCGATGAAAAATATAAGAGCTATTAGTGTTAAAAAAATGTTGAGATTCTCTCTCCTGTCAATCATGCCATGATGGCCACGCCCCTTCTGGTAGGAGGGGGAGGGACTATAAAACCCAGAAGTGTGGGCGTGGCTCAGTCTCTGCAAGATGGAGGAGGGAGAGGTCATGACTCGCTGTCTTTCGTGGCCTTGCTTGTAATGGTATGAAATTGCACTTGAATTTGGTGGCCTTGCACCCTGCTTGAAGTGGTAAGAAACTGCACTTGAATTTGGTGGCCTTGCACCCTGCTTGAAATGGAATTTCAAAGAATAGCCATGAGCAGTGGCGGGCTGGCCAGGGTGTCAGCTTTCCCAATGGCAAGTGGGCCCCCTATTTCAAGTGGGCCCCTGATGAAGTGGGCCCCCTTTGTCTGCTGGCAACCAACATTTTTAGACCCAGTCCGCCACTGGCCATGAGTCAACTGCCAGCCCACCAGCCGTAAGTAAGTGAGCTGCCAGCACAACAGGCTTGAGTGACTGAGCTGCCAGCCCAAGAATCCATTATAGTATGGCCCACAATGTCCATACTAGCCCTCTGGAAACCAGTCCCTCCAGCCCACAACACCCATACTAGCGCTCATGAAAGCCTCCCCACCCCCCCCCCCTCCCACTGGCCACCAATATTGGAAATGGCGTAGAGGTGGAATATGGCGTTGGGGGACTAGCCCCCCCGTGTGATGCTGCTTCCTGTAAGGACTCCATCCCCTACTCCCAATTCCTCCGTCTACGCCGGATCTGCACCCAGGATGAGATGTTCCACACCAGGGCATCGGAGATGTCCTCATTCTTCAGAGAATGGGGGTTCCCCTCTTCTACAATAGATGAGGCTCCCACCAGGGTCTATTCTAGACCCAGTAACTCTGCTCTCAATCCCCATTCCCCCACTCGTAATAAGCGTAGAGGTCCCCTTGTCCTCACCTTCCACCCTACCAGCCGTCACATACAACAAATATTCCTCCGACATTTTCGCCACCTCCAACGGGACCCCACCACTGGCCACATCTTCCCATCTCCTCTCCTGTCTGCTTACTGCTGAGACCGCTCCCTCCGTAATTCCCTGGTCAATTCGTCCCTTCCCACCCAAAACACCCCTGCTTCTTCTCAGCACTTCAACTCCCCCTCCCATTCCGAATCTGACCTTTCTGTACTGGGCCTCCTCCATGGCCAGAGTGAGGCCCACCGTAAATTGGCGGAGCAGCACCTCATATTTCGCTTGGGTAGTTTACACCCCAGCGGTATGAACATTGACTTCTCTAATTTCAGGTAGCCCTTGCTTTCTCCTCCCCTTTCCTGCTCTCCCTCAGCCCACTATCTCCTCCTTCCTTACTTCTTCCCCCCCCCCCCCCCCCCCCCCCCCCCCCAACTTCACATCAGTCTGAAGAAAAGTGTATTTGGCCAGACAGTATTTTCCTATAGAGCGTCGCATACCTGGAACGCGATCCCCTGCTTCATACGGGATCAGCCAACCATCACCACATTTACAAAACAAATCAAAAAATGGTTACTGGAATATCAAACCTGTATTCATAATCAACCGTAATATAATCATCTGGCAGTCTTTTATTGTTACTTTTTAACTTTATTGTCTGTTTTGTTATGTATTTTGTTTGTCTTTTGTTTTGTTTTGATTCTTTTCTTATGGATTGAATGTGTTGTGATGTGTTAACCTGGTTTACCAGAGGGACTACAGATGGAAATTAGGCTATAGCTATAATCTTGCGTATTGCATGCAAATGTTTATAAATATGCATTGTCCTTAATAAAAACATCTATAAAAAAAAGAAAAAAAAAGAAGGGTCTGGACCCGAAACGTCACCTATTTCCTTCGCTCTATAGATGCTGCCTCACCCGCTGAGTTTCTCCAGCATTTTTGTCTACTGCTGAGTTACTCCAGCATTTTGTGTCTGTCTTCGGTTTAAACCAGCAGAGGCAGTTTCTTCATACTCGCGTGGATTAATCCCCCGTACTGAGAAAGGCAGACTTGCCTGTGTTATTTCTGCCTCAGAGGGTGGTGGAGGCAGGTTCTCTGGATGCTTTCAAGAGAGAGCTAGATAGGGCTCTTAAAAATAGCGGAGTCAGGGGATATGGGGAGAAGGTAGGAACGGGGTACTGATTGGGGATGATCAGCCATGATCACATTGAATGGCAGTGCTGGCTCGAAGGGCCGAATGGTCTACTCCTGCACCTATTGTCTATTGTCTATATTATAGGTGATTGCAGCTGCATTTTGTTTGGAAACCTAATAGTTTTCCGTCAGCTAAACAAAGCCTGCACACATGGAAATACCTTGGTGTGTCCCTCTCCTTTGATCTTTTAAGAAATAGAAATAAGACTAGGGTTTCTGTGCCTCAGAGCTGATCTTCCTGTCCAAATGCACATAAATGAAGGGATAGGATGCGGAAAAGGTGTAGCCTTTCACTCCCAACTCGGCTGGTGAACTGACAAGTGCTGCGCTTGTCTGCCAAAAATAGTCACTATTTAAGGATCATCATGAAGTTCAAACATAAACCTGGTTTCTATTGTCTCCCACAGCCTTCTTAAACTGCCCACCTCATCTCCATCACACTCGCCCCCAACAGTGAGTGGTCAGATGCAACATATTCAAAAGCGAAACTAGTTGACCATCATATCCGTTCAGTTCTGTGCCTCCTGGACACGATCAGAAACTGTGACCTATTTGAATGGCTTATCAGCCTGGGAGCTCACAAACTTTTTCAAAGGTTTCAAAGGTCTTTTATTGTCACGTATACCAATTAAGATACAGTGATATGCAAATTACCATACAGCCAAAAGTTTTTACACTAAGAGTGGACCATCTGATCTGTTGCCCCTCTGCGAAGATCTTTGGTGTGTTTTACTGCAATAAACCTGTTCCGGTTGCACCAATACAAGTTTTTGTTGTGGATTCCTTGTCGAATTTGTACCTCATGCTTTCCCTTAAATTAAACTGTGAAGTGACCATTAATTTTAATTGCAATTTCCAAAAGATTTGGTCTCCATTTGTCGACTTATTACAAGTATAGGGTGCAACATAACTTTGAAAATAAATGGTTTCAGGACCTGGTGAGGGGTGTGTAAAGATACAAGGTAGGTATATCCCTTTTATCTTATTTTACTTTCTTATATCTTTTGTTCTCTATTTTTCTCTATTTTTTTTTGTTGTATTTTTTTCTTCTTTGATTCTTATTTGTTTAATCTTTTCTTTAGGTTTTACGTTTCTACGGGTCTCTCTCGGTCACTCTTTCACGCACTTACTATCCTATCTAACTCTCTCTACTTTCCTTCTTTTTAAGGTTAAAATAAGAAGTGGTACAGGAAATGTATTATGTTATTCTTGGCTTATATCGCTGTAATGTACATTACTTCTAATAAATAAAATATATATTTTTTTTTAAATGAATTGCAGTAGTGTAAGCAATCTTCGCAACATGATGGGAACCACACTTCCAATGTTAGACATGATCCACCTGCCTTGTTGGATGCATAATACAAAGTGGCTAAGGCTATGGAGTAGCAGCTGGAACAACAGTCCCAGATAGATATTAAAACCGTGGCATTTAATAGAAAGGCAGCAGTTCTTGTGTGAAGCAAATCTTCCCAGCAATGTCCTGCTATTTAACAAGGTGACTTGCTTGTTTTGCCAGCTTATTAAACCAACAATTTCCCTGTAACTGTCAGAGCTGTCAGAATTAGCTCCGGTTTGTGCTCTGGGGCTGATCTAAGTTGTCCTGTTCTCTGAGTACAGGGGGAATGAAAATGTACACTCCATTCAGATGTAAGAACAAAATACACAAATCCTTGTGCATGAAATAGGAGGCTTAATATTATTCAGATGATCCCATTTCTGTAAAACATTTTCAGCAAGAGTCTAGAAAATTGGTCATTGTCCTTTGGAGCTCTGTTGGTGTAATATTATTAGTTTACATGCATTTTGTTGGTTCCGTGTTAGGTTGGCTCAGGCATTCACCCTGCAAGTTGATCTCAAATTCTTAGCACTAAATGGCGCTATCAAATTTCCCCTGAACTGGAAAGTGGATATTGGCTCTCTGGTGTGCCAATAACCACCATACAAATGGCAAAACAATTCAGTGGCCTAAAAACTTGTTTGCACCACACCCAAAAACCAGCTTTACAGATGAAAATTGCATGAACACAGTTGCATTTGAGGGCTCCCAAATAGAATGTACGTCGAATCTCTGGGCGTCTCTACGCGACTCGTAACGCTAATAGCAGGTACTCGGGAAACGCGGTAAGCTCGTGAAGACTCGTGAAGATTTTTCAAGATGTTGAAAAATGTCCATGAGAGCCCCGAGCGGTTATTACCGTAATTCTCTGAGTTCGATTCCGGAGAAACTCGGGAGAACTCTTGAATTAGCTCGTACAGTGGGACAGGCCCTTTAGTGAGATTGTGGTGTGAATTTTCCAAGCGTCAGAACTGTGAGGAAAGGTACTAGTAACAGAGGAACATTGATCCCAAAATCTTGCTATCCTGATACAAAATAGGTAGTGAAACGGCTGTGGAACTGCCCCCACTTGAAGAGTGTTTCAAAATAGTGTTAGGCAAGCTGCAAATGCCAATTTCATGCTGGAAAACATGAATTTCCAACCTTATTGGTTACTAGACTAATTGGGACCTGTTGGGAGGCCTGGTCCCCCAATGCAACCCGTTCCCCAACGCAATATTCCACCACTCACACGTTCCCCCAGTGCAACCCGTCCCCCAACACAATATTCCACCATTCCCTTCCCATCAAATCCACCCCTCCCTGTCTCCCTCTCCCTCTATTCCCCCCTCTATTCCACCTTGCCCATCACCCCAGACCCCTTCTACCCTCCTCCCTACCCCCCCCTGCACTCCACTATCGCCCTACCCCACTCCCTCCCTTTCTTCCCCCCCTCCCTCCCTCTCCCCCTCCCTCATTCCTATCTCGCCTCTCCCTCCCTCATCCTTCTCTCCACCTCCCTCCCTCATGTATAACACAGCAAATAGTAGCCAGACGCCAGAGGATTGGGAAACTTTCATAGGACAACACAAGGAAACAAAACGGGCAATACCGGCTGAAAAGATGAAGTACGAAGGGAAGCTGGCCAGTAATATAAAGAAGGATAGTAAAAGGTTTAGATATGTTAAGGGAAAAAGAGTAGCAAAGTCAAATGTGGGTCCCTTGAAGGCAGACACGGGTGAAATTATTATGGGTAACAAGGAAATGGCAGAAGAGATGAATAGGTACTTCGGATCTGTCTTCACTAAAGAAGACACAAACAATCTCCCAGATGTACTGGAGGACAGAGGATCGAAGGGGATAGAGGAACTGAAAGAAATTTTCATTAGGCGAGAAATAGTATTGGGTAGGCTAATGGGACTGAAGGATGATAAATCCCCTGGGCCTGATGTCTGCATCCCAGGGTCCTCAGGGAGGTGGCTCTAGAAATAGTGGACGCATTGGTGATCATTTTCCAATGTTCAATAGATTCAGGATCAGTTCCTGTGGATTGGAGGATAGTTAATGTTATCACACCAAGAAAGGAGAGAGAGAGAAAACGGGGAATTACAGAACAGTTAGCCTGACTTCGGTGGTGGGAAAGATGCTGCAGTCAATTATTAAAGAGGTAATAATGGGCATTTGGATAGCAGTAAAAGGATTAGTCTAAGTCAACATGGATTTAAGAAAGGGAAATCATGCTTGACTAATCTTTTGGAATTTTTTGAGGATGTGACAATTAAAATGGATGAAGGGGTGCCAGTGGATGTAGTGTATCAAGACTTTCAGAAAGCCTTTGATAAGGTCCCGCATGGGAGACTGGTGACTAAAATTAGAGCACATGGTATTGGGGGTAGGGTGTTGACATGGATAGAAAATTGGTTGACAGACAGGAAGCAAAGTGTAGGAGTGAACGGGTCCTTTGCAGAATGGCAGGCAGTGGCGAGTGGAGTGCCGCAAGGCTCGGTGTTGGGGCCCCAACTGTTTACCATATATATTAATGATTTGGAAGAGGGAATTAGGAGCAACACTAGCAAGTTTGTGGATGGCACAAAGCTGGGTGGCAGTGTGAACTGTGAAGAGGATGTTAGGAGGTTGCAGGGTGACCTGGACAGGTTGAGTGAGTGGGCAGATGTGTGGCAGATGCAGTATGATATAGATAAATGTGAGGTTATCCACTTAGGCGGCAAAAACAAGGGGGCAGATTATTATCTCAATGGGGTTAGGTTAGGTAAGGGAGAGGTGCAGCGAGAACTGGGCGTCCTTGTACACCGGTCACTGAAAGTTGGCTTACAGGTACAGCAGGCAGTGAAGAATGCTAATGGAATGTTGGCCTTCATAACAAGAGGATTTCAGTATAGGAGTAAAGAGGTTCTTCTGCAGCTGTATAGGGCTCTGGTGAGACCACATCTGGTATATTGTGTACAGTTTTGGTCTCCTAATTTGAGGAAAGACATCCTTGTGATTGAGGCAGTGCAGCGTAGGTTCACGAGATTGATCCCTGGGATCGCGGGACTGTCATATGAGGAAAGATTGAAAAGACTCGGCTTGTAGTCACTGGAGTTTAGAAGTATGAGGGGGGATCTTATAGAAACATATAAAAGGACTGGAGAAGCTAGATGCAGGAAAAATGTTCCCAATGTTGGGCGAGTCCAGAACCAGGGGCCACAGTCTTAGAATAAAGGGGAAGCCATTTAAGACTGAGGTGAGAAAAAACTTTTTCACCCAGAGAGTCGTGAATTTGTGGAATTCCCTGTCACAGAGGGCAGTGGAGGCCAAGTCACTGGATGTAATGCAAGTAATGGATTTAAGAGAGAGTTAGATAGAGCTCTAGTGGCTAGTGGAGTCAAGGGATATGGGGAGAAGGTAGGCACGGGTTATTGATAGGGGACGATCAGCCATGATCACAGTGAATGGCGGTGCTGGCTCGAAGGGCCAAATGGCCTCCTCCTGCACCTATTTTCTATGTTTCTATGTTTCTCCCTCATCCCTCCCCCTCCCTCCCTCATTCCCCTCCCTCCTTCATCCCTCTCTCCCACTCCCTCCTTCATCCCTCTCTTCCCCCTCCCTCCCTCATCCCCCTCTCCCCTCTCCCTCCCTCATCCCTCTCTTCCCCCTATGCTGTGGGCCGGGCTGTGGCTTTCCCTCTCTCAGTGTAAGAGTTAGGGCCCTTCCCAGTGTCCACACCTCAGTGGCTCCTGCCCTCCTGGGCCCCACGGTGTCCCTTGCCAGAGGGTGGACAGCGGGGCTCGGACCTCGGACTCGGGTAAAAGGAAAGCACAAAGGAAATGATGAATAAGACATTGCAAATGTAGGCATTATGAAATTTCAGAACCGGAAAGGAAAAACATTTTCCCTACCTAGTTTCAGGTGGATAG
The DNA here is from genome assembly GCF_010909765.2 of Amblyraja radiata. Lineage (NCBI taxonomy): Eukaryota > Metazoa > Chordata > Chondrichthyes > Rajiformes > Rajidae > Amblyraja > Amblyraja radiata. The sequence continues at coordinate 122,006,754 of NC_045956.1, forward strand.
AAAAGGTTCACACCAATGTCTTTAAATTCAATCATATGAACATCTAATTGTTATCTACCCGCTTGATAGTCATACTCAAAGAGGGATACAGATTGAAAACAGACCCTTTGGCCCAAAATGTCTATGCAGACCATCATCCATTTTTACACTAATCCTGTCCTAATCCATTTTATTCTTCCTCTATTGCCATCAACGCTCTCTGGAATTTATTACTAAGGGCAATTTCCTAGTGGCCAATTAACCTAAACGTTACTGGAATCTGTGAGGAGACTGTAGCACTTGAAGAAAATCCACAAGGTCACAGAGAACGTCCATACTCCACATTGGCAGCACCAGAGGACAGGATTTAACTGGGGGCACTGTAGCTGTCTGGCAGCGGCTTTATTAGCCTTGTTCATCCAGAGATCATCAGTATATCTAATAATTAATCTCAGGGATTGCAGGAAATAATCTGCAACATCCTATTGAAATGGTTTGAAAATCAACTTTAAAGAAAAGTTCATAAGCTCATATCAAAATGCTGCAGGGCATGCAATGGGGGCTTACAGAGAGGACAAGGTTTTCATGAGAGCGCTTGACAAAATGGATGCATCACTTTCTGAACTTAATACAGAAAGAACTTTGCTTGAAGAGTTACTAATACTTGAGCTGAACCTTTTGTATTTCCTATTCTGAGACTGAACCTATTAATATTGTGCTCACTGTTTACTAAATATCTCCCTAACTTTAAGTGATCTTACAGCCAGAAAGGAGTCAGGGTCACTTTTCATTAGAGGGGTAATAAGTGGACTGAGACGATCTCTACTAATTCATTTTCATTACCTCAGCCAATAATATATTCCTACTTTCTTGCAAATTCAATTTTGGCTTTATTAAGATTCCATCATTATTAGTCCATCTGTCTTATTCCAATATTAGTTCCAATCTTAATATATTTTCTCTTCTACTTCTACCTCTGCCTGCTTTTCCCTGTTAATCAAGCAGTCGTACTGTAGGCGGTGACAAATGGTTGGCTTGGCAACCTTTATCTTTTAAGGATTTAATATCTCTGACGAGCTGCTTTACTAAGTGCAATATGATTGGATAAATCACCCGTATGTCATGCAATTGTCAGTACAGCTCCCAAGGCTTACATGGACTGGGGATGTGGCTTATAACGCATGATTCTCCAATGTCCCAAATGGATCATCTGAATGGAATAAATAGGCAGCGGATGCCTAAATGGCATTCCTTGTCAATAATGGAACAGGCTTGAAATTAAAGACTTTGTCAAAACGATCTATTCTGAAACAGAAGAGATTACCAGGCAAACGGAGGAAGAGATATAAAGATGTGCTCAAAGCCTTGAAGAAATGCAACTGACTCCTGGGTCTCTCTGGCTCATTATCTGCTCATACTGGAGAAATGATGTGCCCCATCGACAGAAATGTCTGCTGTTCACCCATGGGCCTCAATAGCCACCTCAGAACCCACAAAGGTGGAGGCGGAATAAGTCATTCTCACTGCTGAGGGACTGCCCAAGAGGAAGTCAAACCCATATTGTTGAAAGTAATATTTGAATCGCTGCATCAACAAAATGACAAGAGGCAGCACAGATCTGAAATTTGGTTAAAAATAGATGATACAGATAATATATTGGAAATGGAAGTTGTGTCATCCTTCTGAGATTAACCATGAATAACATTAAAAAAAGATTTAAAAGCATAAAAACTAAAAGCCTGTATGTCATTTTAAAAGTATTAACTTTAGGGAAGTAGTGAAAGAACTTTATAATGCAGGAGAAGCAGAATACCATCACGCACGTATGACCAAGAATCTAGTGTTTGTAACTGCAGACTAAACGTGGTTTCTAATGATTTACACATAAGGAAAGCATAACCAACATTTCACAGAATTGTCTGTTACTTTGCATATGGTGGTAGATAACATATCATCAAAGTGTTCAACTGTAACAAGGTGGAGATTCCATCAATGTATGCAACTGTAACTGTGTTGGATGGTGCTGTGTTGTGCTGTCACCGAAACCATCTGTTAAACCAGGCACCCAACTGCACTCTGGTGTAAAAGTCCAATGGCACTAATTTGGAGTAGAGCAGAGAATGTCCTCTATGTGCTGAGTAGTAATTGCATTTCAATCAACATCTTCAAAATTGATTATTTGGATATTATCTCACTTGATTGTGAGACTCTACCACATTACAGTAAGTGATTATACTACAAAAAAGTATGTTATTAAGTGCTTTGGGACGTTCTCCAAGAGAAACTAAAAGCACTGTTTTAATGCAAGGCTTCTTTCTGTTCTTTCCTCAAAACGGGAATTAGGAAACCAATTTAAAGCTGACTCGCTGTCTGGAATTTCCAGACAAGTGGATTTCAGTAGTGAACGTAGAAGACGTTGGCTTCATAAGGCACACCCAGCAAAGCTCCGTTGGCCATTTATTAACCAATTAACTTTCGGCCTTGCCCCCTGCCAGCTCAGGGAAAGGTTTGGCAAAGCTGCCATTCATTCTGGGTTTTGCCTCCCCACTGACAAGGAGACCTCACTGCAAGCACAGAACACAAAATTAGAAAAAATATTGTAAAGAATGACAGAGGCCCAGCTTGTAAATAGGAATATTGGATTGAGAAAGGTTTCATCCAATTCTAGATGCCACCCCCAAGGTTTGGTTATTTGGTATTAAATTAATTACAATTTATAAATCATTTCTTTATACCATGCATATATTTGAGATTTTCTATCTCAAAGGCTCGGGTATGTTCAATCCATGAGGTTATTCGAAGTAAAGATAATAGACAATAGACAATAGGTGCAGGAGTAGGCCATTTGGCCCTTCGAGCCAGCACCGCCATTCAATGTGATCATGGCTGATCATCCCCAATCAGTACCCCGTTCCTGCCTTCTCCCCATATCCCCTGACTCCGCTATTTTAAAGAGCCCTATCTAGATGTCTCTTGAAAGCAACCAGAGAACCTGCCTTCACTGCCCAGGCAGAGAATTCCACAGACTCACCACTCTCTGTGAGAAAAAGTGTTTCCTCATCGTCGTTCTAAAGGGCTTACTCCTTATTCTTAAACTGTGGCCCCTGGTTCTGGACTCCGCCAACATCGGGAACATGTTTCCTGCCTCTAGTGTATCCAAGCCCTTAACAATCTTATATGTTTCAATGAGATATCCTCTCATCCTTCTAAACTCCAGAGTGTACAAGCCCAGCTGCTCCATTCTCTCAGCATATGACAGTCCCGCCACCCCGGGAATTAACCTTGTAAACCTACTATGCACTCCCTCAATAGCAAGAATGTCCTTCCTCAAATTAGGGGACGAAAACTGCACACAATACTCCAGGTGTGGTCTCACTAGGGCTCTGTACAACTGCAGAAGGACCTCTTTGCTCCTATATTCGATTCCTCTTGTTATAAAGGCCAACATGCCATTTTCTTTCTTCACTGCCTGCTGTACCTGCATGCTTGCTTTCATAGACTGATGTACAAGGACCCCCAGATCCCGTTGTACTTCCCCTTTTCCCAACTTGACGCCATTTAGATAGTAATCTGCCTTCCTGTTTTTGCTACCAAAGTGGATAACCTCACATTTATCCGCATTAAACTTCATCTACCATGCATCTGCCCACTCCCCCAACCTGTCCAAGTCACCCTGCATTCTCATAGCATGCTCCTCACAGTTCACACTGCCACCCAGCTTTGCGTCATCTGCAAATTTGCTAATGTTACTTTGAATCCCTTCATCCAAATCATTGATGTATGTTGCGGTACCCCACTAGTCACTGCCTGCCATTCTGAAAGGGACCCGTTAATCCCTACTCTTTGTTTCCTGTCTGCCAACCACTTCTCTATCCATGTCAGGACTCTACCCCCAATACCATGTGCCCTAATTTTGTCCACTAATCTCCTATGTGGGACCTTATCAAATGCTTTCTGAAAGTCCAGGTACACTACATCCACTGGCTCTCTCTTGTCCATTTTCCTACTTACATCTTCAAAAAATTCCAGAAGATAAGTCAAGCATGATTTCCCCTTCGTAAATCCATGCTGACTCGGACCGATCCTGTTATTGCTATCCAAATGTGTGGCTATCTCATCTTTTATAATTGACTCCAGCATCTTCCCCACCACCGATGTCAGGCTAACTGGTCTATAATTCCCCGTTTTCTCTCTCCCGCCTTTCTTAAAAAGTGGGATAACATTAGCTACCCTCCAATCCACAGGAACTGATCCTGAGTCTGTAGAACATTGGAAAATTGCACCAATGCATCCACGATTTCCAGAGCCACTTCCTTACGTACCCTGGGATGCAGACCATCAGGCCCTGGGGATTTATCAGCCTTCAGTCCCATCAGTCTACCCAACACCATTTCCTGCCTAATGTGAATTTGCTTCAGTTCCTCTGTCACCCCAGATCCTCTGGCCACTACTATATCAGGAAGATTGTTTGTCCCCTCCTTAGTGAAGACAGATCCAAAGTACCTGTTCAACTCATCTGCCATTTCCTTGTTCCCCATAATAAATTCACCTTTATCGGTCTTCAAGGGTCCAACTTTGGTCTACACATCTTTGGAATCTCAGTAATTCGGAGGATAAGTGGAGGTGAGGCATAGGATCAGCCATAATCTTACTGACTGGTGCAGCAGGTTTGAGGAACTTTGTGGCGTATTTCTGGTACTATATAAATTTACATTAGTTTATTGTTGTCTGCTACAGAGATACAGTAAACTGTTTGTTCTCCATGCTATCCAATCAAATCATGAGTAGAATAGATCCCCTTCTGGGAGAACACACAGAGTCTCCAAGTTTCAGTGCCATCTAGCATCTTCCAAGTCTCTGACAAATCCGATCTTAGGCCAGGGAGAAATGCAATTTCTTATATTCTCGCTTTAAGTCCCAGTGTCCTGGTTGCATTGCGTTGATGATGTAGCAGGTCAGCCTGGCCCAGCACAATGCTATCAGCACCTTCCACGCTGCTCCATACACTGCCACAGCCCACGCTTGGTCCACTCCCTCGCCCGCTTCCTCCAACACCACAACACAACGTCCACTGCAATCGTGCTGTCTGTCGTCTCCAGCAGCCACCCCTCCACTTCTGAATGCCGAGGTCGGCATGTCCCACTTTCCGAGCTGACCACGGACCTTTATGGTGCTTTCCAAAGGCACATGAGGTGAGTTGATGGACTTGTTCATAGCCACTGACTTTCCCTTCATCTTCATTACCGTCATCTTACTATCTTATATTTTGCATTCTTATGAATGCATGATTGTCTTTAGAAACATCACACTCTGGCTTATCTATAAGTACATACTACATGGTGCGGGGGGTGGCAGGGCCACTCTGAAGTAGGAGAACAGTGCCCAAGGGCAACACAAATTTCAGGGTCACATCTTAAGTGAGGGAACAATAATGTTGGAGTACAACTCTGAGTCCACTTTAAAACACAGCTCAAATTACAAGATATGCTATGACCTCAGTTTATTGTGTATACACCAATGAAGAAAACTACCATATTGGAAAATTGAAGGCTTGTTTGCCTAAAAGCCCTGTCCCACTGTACGAGTTCATTCAAAGAGCTCTCCCGAGTTTCCCCTGATTTGAACTCAGAGATTTACGGTAATGGCCGCTTGTCGGTACTCGGGGCTCTCGTGGACATTTTTCATCATGTTGAAAAATCTTCACGAGTCTTCCCGAGCTTACCTGCCGTTAGCGAGTCTTCCCGAGTACCTGCCGTTAGCGTTATGAGCCGCTAAGAGACGTCCCCGAGCTCCGACGTACCCGCTAGGTTCATTCTCCGTGCTTACCACGAGTTTGATTTTTTTAAAACTCGGGAGAGCTCTTGGAATGAACTCGCATCGTGGGACAGGGCCATTAGAGTTTGTTTTATGCTGATTTATCGTCACTTTCCGATGTGCCGTGTGTGTGTGTGTATGTATGTGTGTGTCTGGCTGCTCAGATGTGTTCAACTTGTCACAGAAATCTGCTTCTGACCTTGACCGAGCATCTACTTTCGAACCCATTGGTATTTGATAAAGATTCACTCTCCTGTTCACAAACAGAACTTAGAATGTATAACATTAAAGTTTGTTCTAATCTGAACCATTGAACTGAATTATGCTGGTAAATGCCAACAGTTTTATGGTGAGCTGTGGTAATTGTACCCCTGGCCTTGTGAGCAAATTCAGGAGTTGGCACATATGCTTCCAAACGCTAGCTCTGAACTAGCTGGCTAATTCTAGCCAACAAATCTGTCAGTGCACTTCAATGTTGGAATCCGCACATAGCTTAATGTTGGAGACAGCAAACTTGTTGAGATTCCCCAGCGCTTACGAGGGGCCATCCACACACAGATCCTCCACCAAGTCATGTGGCAGCATGGTGGCGCAGCAGTAGTGTTGCTGCCTTAAAGCGCCAGGGCCCCAGGTTCTGTACTGTCTGCACTGAGTTCGTACGTTCTCCCCGTGACCTGCGTGAGTTTTCACCGGGAGCTCCGGGTTCCTCCAACACTTTAGAGACATACTTTGTAAACTAATTGGCTTGATAAAATTGTAAATTATCCTTAGTTTGTGTAGGATAATGTTAGTGGATAGACATAAAAAGCTGGAGTAACTCAGCGGGACAGGCAGCATCTCTGGAGAGATGGAATGGGTGACATTTCGGGTCGAGACCCTTCACGTCACCCATTCCTTCTCTCCGGAGATGCTGCCTGTCCCGCTGAGTTACTCCAGCTTTTTGTGTCTATCTTCGGTTTAAACCAGCATCTGCAGTTCCTTCTTACACAGTGTTAGTGGACGTGGGTTCGATGGGCTGAAGGTGCCTATTTTCATGCTGTATCTCTAAACTAAACTAAACTAAACTAAAAGTGAAGCCCATCACAGGAACTGCACGACAGTGCATCCCAATACAGATCTTTCATCTGTGTGGAGGGAGATGCTAGTTATCTATTTTAAATTATTTCCATTGTTTTAAGTACATTTCCAATAAGGGCAAATGGTAATCCAATCAGAGAGTGCAGGTGATGGCCCCCACTTAACACAGTCCACTCCATTAATTCTGATGCTCCATTCAAGATTGCAATAACATACTGTGCGTCATCATTTCCCCAAATTATTCCCCCTGGTTCTTTTGAAAACCATTTTGAGTCTGTGTCCTATTTGTGGAAACCATCTTCTACTTTAGATTTTAGATTTTCACGATTTATAGTATTTTTCCAATCCGTTTAAAAAGTGGCAAGGCTTTATTTTGGCTCATATGAGTCCATGGACTGACATTTGGCATTGGAACTGGCTGCATAAAAGATTAACTGGCCTCCACACTTGCAATTATAAAATATTAAACTACCCAAGAATGTGGTTGTACTGGCTTTGGCACTAAATTTACAGACACTACAAGTCCATTCAATATCACAATAACTCAATACATTATTATTTCCCCTCATTTATTCTGTTTGTTTTTCTGAAAGCTAAACTGTTACCCCACACAATGCTCAGGAGCAAAATAAATATCAGAATTGGCTTTTGGATAGGCAGTATGTGTAGGAAGGAACTGCAGATGCTGGTTTACACCGAAGATAGACACAAAGTGAAGTCACCCGTTCCTGCTATCCAGTGATGTGGCCTGTCCCGCTGAGTCACTCCAGCATTTTGTGTCTATTTTTGGAAAGGCACATGGATATGGAGGGATATGGATTGTGTGCAGCCAGAGAAGAGCTGGTCTTGTCATCATGTTTGGCACAGATGGTGGGCCGAAGAGCCTGTTCCTGTGCTGCATTGTTCTATGTTCAATGTCCCAGAAGCAAAAGTGGTCATTATAGCATTATATATACAGAGAGATGCATTACTGATAGTGCTGATGCGTTGGTAACCTGGAACCACTCCAAGCCCTCTCCATGGCTGTGAACTGTTTTGCCAGGAACTTGGTGCAAATCCAGCAAAGAATAATCTTTTGGCTCAGTGTGGGGGCTCTGTCTGTGAAAGGCCAGTGTTGGGTGGGATGAGCGAGTGGTGCGGCCACTCAGTGCTGCACCCTGGCTGGCATGGTGAGTGCAGCCATTTGCTGGAACTGGCTCTACCTGCTCCAAAGACAGAGCAAAGCCAACTAAGTTGATCAAGGAAAGGTAGAGTCCATTGCTGGCTGTGAGGAAGATGATAATGTGCAATACAAACAGTGAAACTCAGCAGGCAACTAAGGTGGGGGAGGAATGAAGAGAGAAGGGATGCAAGGGTTACTTGACTTTGGAATGAAATCACCCTGCATCGTATGTATTATTCCCAGAAGCAAGGGTCCCTTTCCAGTCAACTTTGGCCAGCTCCTCCCTCATGCCAACATAGTCCCCTTTGCTCAACTGTAATACTGACACTTCCGATTTTATAAGTGTTAAAATTGATTAACACTTACTATGCACTTGTGTTTGGAACCTTACCACATGCACACTTTCTCACTGTCAAAAGATAACAATTATTTAGCAGGAAACATTACACCAAGGCCTTACATGCATCTAAACAATTTTGCATGCAATGATATTAGGCCCACTTTTCCCAAAATGTATTTTATTGTAATCATATTTAATTTGGCAGGTAATTTCATCTACATAATAATAATGTTATAAAGTATGGTCTGTCTTTAAGAGGTTCTTGACCTTAATTGCTTTTAGACAAATACAAATATCAAGCCCATGAAAATAGAAGCATGAGAAGTGGTTCAGTTAAGCAGAGAAGGAAACCAGGAGATATGAGTAGTAATATTATCTAGTAGTATCTAATAATAGTAGTATTATCATTGGATTGTTTACCTTTGTAAATAATGATGCAATGTGGGTGAATAAACCTCAGTTTTCGACCCGAAACGTCACCCATTCCTTCTCTCCAGTGATGCTGCCTGTCCCGCTGAGTTACTCCAGCATTTTGTGCCTACCTAATGTATAATTAAACCATGCCCATTTATCACATTGTCACAGATCAGAATTTTCTTTTCAAGGTGAATGCTCGTGGAATATTTTAATTTAGTTTTAGTTTAGTTTAGTTTAGAGATACAATGTGGAAACAGGCCCTTTAGTCTGCGCTGAGTCTGCGCTGAGTCTGCGCTGAGTCCCACTGAGTCTGCGCTGACCAGCAATCAACCATACACTAATTCTATCCTCATCATCATCGTTGAAAAGCGCGGTACCTTAAAATGCTATGTACGACAGTGATCGCAACTTTGACTGAAGTGTGGATGGCTGTTGGCTCGTTAGGAGCTCATCTGCCCTTGACAGGTCATGTTTTTGATCCTGCTGGGGGTCCACAGCCCCCTCGGCTTAGTTGCCGACAATCCGACCATGGAGCAGGTAGCACGGGATTACATGGTACCCGTGGCAGGGGGGCTCTCCCCCCGACCTGACCTACTACTCACATAAATAAGAACAACAGTGTATCCAGCACCAATCCCTGTGATACCACCTGTTGCAGGCCTCCAGTCTGAAAACCAACTCTCTACAACCGCCCAATGTTGCCTTCCTTCAAGCTAATTTTATATTCAATTGGTTAGCTTGTCATGGGTCTAACCTTCCAGAACAGCCTAACATTTGGTTCCTTGTCAAAGGCCTTGCTAATGTCCATGGAGCCAACCTCTACTGCATTGCCCATATCAATATCCTTCTTCACCTCTTCAAAAAACTTTTTGGATTTCCCATGCACAAAACCATGCCAACCATCCCTAATCACTCCTTGCCTTTCCAAATGCATGTAGATCCTATCTCCGAATCCCTTCCAATTATTTACCCATTCATTGTTCTGTAGTTCCCTTGTTTTCACTTAGAGTCATCGTGTAATAGAGTGACACAGTGTGGAAACAGGCCCTTTGGCCCACCTCGCCCACACCGGCCAACAATGTCTCAGCTACCCTAGTCCCACTTGCCTGCGTTTGGTCCATAACCCTCCAAACCTGTCCTATCCATGTGTTCAAAAGGGAACTGCAGATGCTGGAATATCGAAGGTACACAAAATTGCTGGGGAAACTCAGCGGGTGCAGCAGCATCTATGGAGCGAAGGAAATAGGCGACGTTTCGGGCCGAAACCCTTCTTCAGACTGATGGGGGGTGGGGGGGGGGGAAGAAAGAAGGAAAAGGGGAGGAGGAGGAGGAGCCCGAGGGCGGGCGGATGGGAGGGTGGGAGGAGACAGCTAGAGGGTTAAGGAAGGGGAGGAGACAGCAAGGGCTAGCCAAATTGGTCCAAGCATTTCTTAAATGACGGGATAGTCCCAGCCTCAACTACCTCCTCTGGCAGCTTGTTCCATACATCCACCACCCTTTGTGTGAAAAAGTTACCCCTCGGATTCCTTTTAAATCTTTTCCCCACCTTGAACCTATGTCCTCTGGTCCTCGATTCCCCTACTCTGGGTAAAAGTCACTGTGCATCTATCCGATCAATTCCTCTCATGATTTTGTCTACCTCTATATGATCTCCCATCATCCTCCTGCGCTCCATGGAATAGAGACCCAGCCTAATCAACCTCTCCCTATAGCTCACTCCCTCTAGTCATGGCAACATCCTCGTAAATCTTTTCTGAACCGTTTCAAGCTTGACAGTATCTTTCTTATAACATGGTACCCAGAACTGAACATTCTAAATGCGGTCTCACCAATGTCTTATAAACTGCAACATGGCCTCCCAACTTCTATACCAATACTCTGATTGATGAAGGCCAAAGTGACAAAAGCTTTTTTGACCACCTTATCTACCTGTGACAACCTTCAAGGAACCATGCACTTGTACTCCTAGATCCCTCTGCTCTACAACACTACCCAGAGGCCTACCATTTACTGTGTAAGTCCTGTCCTTGTTCGACGTCCCAAAATGCAACACCTCACACTTCTCTGTATTAAATTCCATCAACCATTCCTCCGTCAACCTGGTCAATCGATCCACATCCTCCTGCAATCGTTCACAACTATCTTCACTATCTGCAAAACCACTAACTTTTGTATCATCAGCAAACTTGCTAATCTTGCCCTGTATGTTCTCATCCAAATCATTAATGCAGATGACAAATGGTAACGGGCCCAGCACCAAACCCTGAGGCACACCACTAGTCACAGGCCTACATTCTGAGAAGTAACCTTCCACTATCACCCTCTGCTTCTTCCATGGAGCCAATTTGATATCCATTCAGCTAACTCTCCTTGGATCCCATGAGATCTAATCTTCCAGAGTAGCCTACCATGCGGCACCTTGTCGAAAGCCTTACTAAAGTTCATGTACAAAACCACGCTGACTGTCCCTAATCAGCCCTTGCCCATCCAAATGCCTATCCTTGACTTCCCACGTCAGCGGCACCCCTAGTCACTGCCTGCTATTCTGACAAAGACTCTATGGCTATGTTAAATTATAATGAGGTTAAGATAAGGGATGGATGCTTGGACAGGAAAAGAATCAGATTGATGGATTTGTGACCTTCCTTCTGTTTATAGAAAGTCGAAGAAGTAGATGTAATTCTAAGGTAACGGTCTGGTTGTGAATCTACCTTTGTTCTATAATATTTGTAAATGGCCTTGCAGATGAGATTGGAAATCCAGCTCCCGGATAGCAAGAAAGGGGCTGCAAATTAGAATGAAGCTGTATCCTGACACAAAACACATATCATCAATTGTTGACAGATTTACGGCCCATGTATGCTTGGAGTTTGGAGGTGTGTGGGTTTGAATTTAACTTAGAAACTGTGTAATTCGGCGAACTCATATAATTAATGTTTTAATACATAGGTAATAATATTTTAAACTGTAAAATTGTAGTGAAACCATCTATAAAATGTATTGTGTCTAAGTAGGGTTGTAAACATTAGACTTTGTTTAGATTTCTAGAAATATCTTCTTGTATGGAAAGTGTGTATGACGTGTGATCATTGTATTACATATGTATCTTATATTTTGAGGAGTGGTCAATGATAATTGAGCCTACTGGGGTTTTGTTGTGTTGAAATAAAATAATTCTAAACAAAGTTATACCACAGGCAAACAAAGGTTGTAAAATGAGGCCAGGGAAGGGGGGGGGGGGGGATCATGTGACTGATGTTGTAAATCACCAAAAGAACTCAGATGATTGGTTACCAGTTTGTCATACCCTCTGTATCGGAAATGTCTAATACTTATATAAATGCCATGAGTTTCTATCAAAGCTACTCTTCTCTGGACCCGCCCTGGAGCATCAGCTCTGTGTTGGAAGGTTCAGAGACTAGTCTCAGCTGAATAAAGAATCGATTTCAACAGCTACAAGCGTTTGAGTCAAGTTGACTTTAGATTGACAAAAGAACTCAGTTTAACACTATGCGGCTGCAGGTTAACTTGAATAGGTTGGGTGAGTGGACAGAAGCATGGAAGATGCAGTATCTATATACATAAAACGCTCATCTTGTCCTCTTCCAGTTTGCATTGTTTTTAAATTTGTGCAAAAACGGTACCAGATAGCGGTACGATATTTTGCCATCTTACCCACCATTCACCTGTGCTGCAAGTGCATCAAGTTTTGTTCCAATCGGAGAAATATTACAAAAGTTATTGGTCTTCTCTCCTGTCATTCGCCGGGACGGCGACGCCCCTTCTGGCACCCACTGTCAATCACCGGCGGCGAGAATAAAGCTGAAGGAGCGGAGTGAGCAGAGTGTGGGTGGGAGCTGTGTTCGCAGGGCGGGCGGGGGAGCGGGGTGGGGGCTGTGTTTGCAGGGTGGGCGGTGGCTGTGTTCGCGGGCGAGTGGTGGCTGTGTTCGCGGGCGAGTGGTGGCTGTGTTCATGGGCGGGGCTGTGTTTGCGGGCGGCGGCTGCGATGACCACCAGGACGAGCCAGGAGCCACCAAGTGCGACAGGAGCTGGGGACGGGAGCCGCTGAGTGTGTCCGGAGCCGGGTATGGCACCGGTGAGTGCGGTCGGAGCCGGGAGCAGCTGAGCCCACGCACCTTCCCAACCACACACACCCCTCCCCCACTCCCACATACACCCCCTTCCCTACTCCCACAACCCCCCTCCCCCCAACACACCCCCATGCACAAACCCCTCCCCCCCAAAATGCCTCCCGCACACACACCCATCGCCACACCACTCCCCCACACCCCCCTCCCCATACTCCCCTCCTCCATACACCCCCCACACACCCCCGCCACAACCCTCCCACCCCACACCCCCCCGCCAGACACCCACCCCACCACACAGAGGTAGGCCATGCCAGCGGCAGCGGTAGGCCACAGCAGCGGTGGGATAGGCAGCGGCAGAGGTAGGCAGTGGAAGCGGTAGGCCGTTATTAAAGATTTATTCACATTTTAAGCTTTAATATATCCCTTTTCCACTTGCCGTGCCCGTCAGCTGTGCCTGCGCAGTAATATCTCCATGTTCTACGTCACAATGGGAACCCAATGGGCGGGAATGGCTGCACCGCCGGAGAGCCACTAAGAGTGGATGGGGGGGGGGGGGATGGAGTGAGTGCTTGGTGGGGGGGGCAAGTGGCGGAGTGGGTAGGGTGAGGGGAGGAGGGGGGATCAACGGCATCACAACGGGAACCTGTCAGCTGCACTTGCGCAGTGAGTGGTGGAATATTGCTTTGGGCGACCAGGCCTCCCGTGTGAGAATGGGTCCCATTTAGTCTAATAATGTGGATAAATGTGAGAGGCAATTTGGAGGCAAGAATGGGAAGGCAGATTATTCTCTGAATGGTGTCAAGTTGGGAAAAGAGAAAGTACAACAAGACCTGGGTGTCCTAGTCCATCAGTCACTGAAAGTAAACATGTGGGGTAGGCAGCGGCAGTGAAGAAAGTCAATGGCATGTTGGCCTTCATTGCGAGAGGATTTGAGTTTAGGAGCAAGGAGGTCCTGCTGCAGTTGTACAGGGCCCTGGTGAGACCGCACCTGGAGTATTGTGTGCAATTTTGATATCCTAATTTGAGGAAAGATATTATTGCTATTGAGGGAGTTCACCAGGTTAATTCCCGGGATGGCAGGACTGACGTATAATGAAAGAATGGGTTGATTGGGCTTGTATTCGCTGGAATTTAGGATGAGAGGGGATCTTATAGAAACATATAAAGTTCTTAGAGGATTGGACAGAGTAGATTCAGGAAAAATGTTCCCGTTGTTGGGGGAGTCCAGAACCAGGGGTCACAGTTTAAGAATAAGGGGGAGGCCATTTAAGACTGAGATGAGGGAAAAACCTTTCACCCAGAGAGTTGTGAATCTGTGGAATTCTCTGCCACAGAAGGCAGTGGAAGTCAATTCACTGGATGTTTTCAAGAGAGAGTTAGATTTAGCTCTTTGGGCTAAGGGAATCAAGGGACATGGGAAAAATCCAGAACGGAGTACTGATTTTGGATGATCAGCCGTGATCATATTGAATGGCTTGAGGGGTCGGATGGACTACTCCTGCACCTATTTTCTATGTTTCTATGTTTCTATGTTTCTCATTACTGGTGAGTCAAACCCCTTCTTCAGACTGGTCTCCCTCTGAAATGTAACCTGTCCATGTTCTCCAGAGATGCTTCCTTCGAGATGCATTACTCCAGCTTTGTCCTTTTTGTGTATTAATCAGCATCTGCAGCTCCTTGTTTCTACATTCTCACAATTGAACCCTTAAATGTTCAAATCCCTGACCATCCTTCCAATCTACACCTCCAAGAAGTTAATCACAAGATCTTCAGTTTAATCCAACGTTTGAGCAACTGATCACTGTTTAGCCCCTTACATTTATATAACACATCATCATGATCTGCTAGTGCCCTTGGCAGTGCAGTCATTAAATAATTTAGACAACAAGCAATGAGAAATATCATTGCCTCTCCCCAGTGACAATATATTCTCATCTTTTCTACCATCCCTTTCTCATCACTTTATGTGCCAGTTGAACCAGGCTACCAGCTGCATACGAGGTGGCGACTATTGCAAGAATATCTCACCAACGTACTCAGAGAGTTCAAGAGTCACCTGAAGCATAACAGTCTCCCTGGAAATCGCCAGCCACTGAGATTTGCTCTGTTGCTCCAGACACTGTACAAATAGAACAGGATGCATTCAAATTTCAATAATCAGATTGAGAGTCATGCCATATTTGTGGGATCGATTGTAGCAGCAATATATGCAGATTTTTTTAATGTTTGTGGAACACATGGAGTGGTCTATGGTGATCCAGCAGATAAAAGGCTGATTGCAAATGTTTTGAGAACACACTAAGAGAAAGCCTTTGTATCAAAATATATCCTCCAGTTATTGTAATAAGCAGAAGGTGCTTGTGCTACCTTTGCTGATTAAAGCCCTCAGCAAAGTCCTCCAATCGCACATTAAGGTGATGTTCCACATTTTGTAGCTCCATTCTTTTCATGTTGTCTCCTTCATTAGGTTTTGTGTGAGTTTATTAGTAGATCCAGCAAGGCCTGTATTTCATTGCACCTTACCTGCATGGGTGATTAGTGTAGTTGGTGGTAAGTTGGCAACCAAGTCTTCATTAAGTCTCACTATGATCTGTGTCCAGTCCTTAATTTGCTGCTTTTCAGCAAATAACATGGCAAGAAAAAGCGTCAACAGTGCAACTGGCAGAGAATCAGTCATTATCTACATTAAGATAGACACAAAATGCTGGAGTAACTCAGCGGATCAGGCAGCATCTCTGGAGAAATCTACATTAATATGTGTGAATGGTCACACTCAAATTGAACACTGGTAGATTGTGTGGAAAATATCCATGCAGGGGTATATTCCCGCTGGAGGTAAAACAGGGTAAGAGCATTTATGGCTGGATGTTTCTATTGGAAGCACACTGGACCATCAAACATTATGAAAATATCCCAGGCATTACATGACATTAATTAATGGCAACAGCAAAAGAATACAGGAGGAGAGAAGGGGCTTGATTATTGACATCTTAGTCACTGCCATCCTGTCTCCTGTAGTCTCAGCGGAAGGAAAATGCCAGATCATGACTGCAAGCTGCTTCGCATTTGTTCTGAATTGCTCCACCAGAGGATATAGTTTCTTAGTAAATTAGATCACCCCTCATTCCTGTAAACTCAAGGGGAAATTACCTAAGTTTATGCAATATGTTTTCACAATTTAATTCTAAGTCTTAGCATAACTTTGATAAATAATGCATTCAATCTCAAGGAGGGCAGGGGCAACGATCAACATAGCACATGCATTGAGTTTAGAGCTAGAACTCTTGCCTATTAATTTCATCCTTTGATTGCATTACATGCAATGATCATGCCAATGTATCGAAACTTGAATTTCAGAAGAAAGCGTAACAATTTAATTTTCCATGTCAATCACTGTTCTGGCCAGCTTCGAACAACACTTCTTGCTTTGCAGCAGCTCTGTGCTATGCCTCAACGCTGAAATCCACATACTCATTGCACACTAAATTCTCAAAGCTCGCAAGGGAAACAAGTCTCTCATCCCATTGATTTTGGTTAGATTTCAACTCTGCTGAAATGAAAAAGCAGACCATTACACCATATCCCCACAGAACTCCAAAGCTAGTTTCACTTTGAACTCCACAAAGAGTCAAATTTCCTCAATTATTCTCTAATAAAATATAGATTAGTAATGTTCAACAACATTTTAAGGGATTACAAATGTAAGCAGATTAATAACACATGAGATCATCTCTAATTTTTGGAAGAGACCATGGAAATACAAGTGCAAACCAACAGCGTAGAATCCGGCATATTAGCCAAGATAGGATACTTATGCTAGGTTTAGTTATGGTCCTGACAAGTATAGATCTGCAGTCTCACTTTGGCAAAGACAGCCAGAGAGGAAAAATAATCCTCCTTCTTTGTGTCAGAAGCCCAATTTCTTTTTAATTAACATGACTTGACTTGAAATTGATAAATAGTCTTTTACATTCCACATAGGCTAAAGGAATGACTATGACCCTCTAGGTATGGATCAATGGAGGATAGGCAAGAGCGGAACTAGCAAAGCTAACTTTGCCACAAATATGAGTTTTAGCCCAACCTTACGGGAGTGTCTCATCATCTAAGTTCATAGCTTTTTGCCTCCAGGGAAAATATGTGGGAGTTATATAATCTTTGAAACTAACCATTTAAAGGTTTTAAAGTCTATATCTGTCTCACATTGAATGAACAATCTTCAGCAAATGCAAAATACTAAATGACTTTTGAAATGTGTGAAATTTATAGATGTTGGATTAAATTCCAGTCAACTGCTACTTAGTTTTATCCAGAAGTTCAATATTTCATTCCAAAACTTAATATTGAAATATTTTTAATCGTGATAACTTCAAAATAAAAATGTTGCTGAACAACAATATCCATTTCTTATGTGATTTTTGTTCTGATGACAAGCTGGCCTTTACAGTCACCTAAAAGGCAGCTCCTTCTGGAACATACTTTTCATTTTTTGAATCACTCGCATGAAAGGTGAAATGCTTTGGTTAAGATTAGGTGGTATAACAGGTTGACAGACTTCATTTATGCTTGGATTTAGTCTTGAATCTATTCCACAATGATGTGCCAAAATTCATCTGTTTACAGATTGTGTGAGGACCAAGTTAAACAGGTTTATAGTCACAGTCCAGTGTCTTATTATCATCTTATTAACAGAACTATTCACAATTTCAAAATAAATTATTGTCTCGATAATGGAAAATCCTCAAAATATTAGTTGTTTTAAGATCACAAGATGTAGAAATAGGAACAGGCCTTTCAGTCCCTCAAGCCTGCTTTGCCATTTGATAGGATTACGACAGATTCAACATTCTTCAAAATGACCTTCGCCACAACTCCTGATTCCCGTGACTCAGCAGAAATCTATCTACCTCAACCATAAATATTCACAAATACTGTTTACCCATAGGTCTCTTGGATAAGGACAAGTCCTATCCTGGCCATTCCCTCTTCTCACCTCTCCCAAAAGGTATAGAAGTGTTGAAAAAGCACACCACCAGATTCAGGGACAGTTTCTTCCCAGCTGTTATCAGGCAGCTGAATCATTCAACCATAACCAGAACTGCTATCTACCTGATTGGTGACCCTCAGACTATCTTGGGTTGGACTTTACTGGCTTAGCTTGAACTATTCCCTTATCATGTATCTATGTATGTATTGTAAATGGCTTGATTGTAATAATGGATTGTCTTTCTGCTGACTGGTTAGCACGCAACAAAAGCTTTTCACTGTACCTCGGTACACGTGACAATAACTAAACTAAACTAAACAGAAGAGTTCCACATATTCACAACCATCTGAGAAAATAAATTATTCCTCATCTCAGTCTATTGCTGGAAAGCCACTGATCGGGTAGATAGAATGAAACATATCCCCACAGCAGAGATATCTAAAGCTCGACTGTATAAAGTAAAGAGTAAGGAATTTAGAGAGTATCTGAGGAAGAATGTTTTCACCAATGTTTTCTGTGGCCGGAATCTGGAATGCACTGCTGATATGGCCATAGAGTCCATTAGGAAATCTGAAATAAAAACATAAAATGCAGAAAAAGCAAAGCATGTCATCTGCAAAGAGAGACACAGTTAACACTCCAGGTCAATGCATGATATTTTATCAGAATACTCACAGTTAATTGGTAGAATAGTGAAATAAAGCAAAAGAAAAGGTAAGGCAGCATCTGTGAAATTAAAATGGAGTTATAATGTTTCAGGACAATAAAATAAGACTATAAGACAGGAGCAGGATTAGGCCATTCAGGCCATCAAGTCTACTCTGCCATTCAATCATGGCTGATGTATTTTTTCCTCTCAACCCCTTTCGCCTAATCAAGAACCTAATAATTTCTATTTTAATAATACCCAATGATTTTGGCCTCCACAGCTGTATGTGGCAATTAATTCCACAGTTTCACCACATTCTGGCTAAATAAATGTATTCTCATCTCCATTCTATAGGTACATCCTTTTATTCTGAGGCTGTGCCCTCTGGTTCTAGACTCCCCCATTAGTGGAAACATCCTCTCCAAAACCAGCACTTCCTCAGATATGGGGCCCAAAACACAACACATTTAATTCTAATTCTCTCTCCACAGATGCTGCCTGACAGGCTGAGCTTTTCCAGAATTTTCTGCTTTTTTTCAAGTTAAGGCCAGTTGCAGGTTTTTGCTCTTTTAATTACAGAAGCATAGTGATTAAGTTATTGTGCCAGTTGTCAGAGGCCTGGACTTTTAGTCTGGAGATGTGAGTTCAAACCAATGAGGAATTTAGTTCAAGTAATTCTATAAATCTGGATTTATAAAACAAATTAAATTAAACCTTAGATATTTAAAATCTCAATCTAGAAATTGGATTTCACCCATTATAATACATAGAAACATAGAAAATAGGTGCAGGAGTAGGCCATTCGGCCCTTCGAGCCTGCACTGCCATTCAATATGATCATGGCTGATCATCCAACTCAGTATCCTGTACCTGCCTTCTCTCCATACCCCCTGATCCCTTTAGCCACAAGGGCCACATCTAACTCCCTCTTAAATATTGCCAATGAACTGGCCTCAACTACCTTCTGCGGCAGAGAATTCCAGAGATTCACTACTCTCTGTGTGAAAAATGTTTTCCTCATCTCGGTCCTAAAAGATTTCCCCCTTATCCTTAAACTGTGACCCCTTGTTCTGGACTTCCCCAACATCGGGAACAATCTTCCTGCATCTAGCCTGTCCAACCCCTTAAGAATTTTGTAAGTTTCTATAAGATCCCCCCTCAATCTTCTAAATTCTAGCGAGTACAACCGAGTCTATCCAGTCTTTCTTCATATGAAAGTCCTGACATCCCAGGAATCATTCTGGTGAACCTTCTCTGTACTCTCTCTATGGCAAGAATGTCTTTCCTCAGATTAGGAGACCAAAACTGTACGCAATACTCCAGGTGTGGTCTCACCAAGACCCTGTACAACTGCAGTAGAACCTCCCTGCTCCTATACTCAAATCCTCTTGCTATGAATGCTAACATACCATTCGCCTTCTTCACTGCCTGCTGCACCTGCATGCCTACTTTTAATGACTGGTGTACCATGACACCCAGGTCTCGTTGCATCTCCCCCTTTCCTAATCGGCCACCATTCAGATAATAATCTACTTTCCTGTTTTTGCCACCAAAGTGAATAACCTCACATTTATCCACATTATACTGCATCTGCCATGCATTTGCCCACTCACCCAGCCTATCCAAGTCACCTTGCAGCCTCCTAGCATCCTCCTCACAGCTAACACTGCCCTCCAGCTTCGTGTCATCCGCAAACTTGGAGATGTTGCATTCAATTCCCTCGTCCAAATCATTAATATATATCGTAAATAGCTGGGGTCCCAGAACTGAGCCTTGCGGTACCCCACTAGTCACTGCCTGCCATTGTGAAAAGGACCCGTTTATTCCTACTGTTTGCTTCCTGTCTGCCAACCAGTTCTCTATCCACATCAATACTGAGGATAGATGAGCTGCATTTGGCATTAACATCAATTCCACGCACAGCTAAAGGAAAATGTTATTCTTTGAAGTGGTATTAGGATGGTTTATCTCCAGAAAGATGGACTGAAACAGGACCTGTGTGATTCTGATAGATCTAAGCTCAAACTTTCAACATTTTGCTGCTTTGCATCAACAGGAGGTTCCCAGTCCTTGAAAGGCACACTC
Source organism: Amblyraja radiata (assembly GCF_010909765.2). Classification (NCBI taxonomy): domain Eukaryota; kingdom Metazoa; phylum Chordata; class Chondrichthyes; order Rajiformes; family Rajidae; genus Amblyraja; species Amblyraja radiata. The sequence continues at coordinate 122,027,355 of NC_045956.1, forward strand.
ACAGTGGCAGGGAGTTAGCTGTGTAAGAGAGAGGGATAGAGGGATGAGGCTGTCACATTTACAAATGGTGATTTGGTAATACTGGCGTGTAAGGGAGGGATGGTGTTTATGATGCTGATGGTGTTGAGTGCCATCATGAGCAGAACATGGCGAGGAGGAGGTGAAAATGACCACCGCCAGGCTAGAAATGCCACCCTGCGCCATGGAGAAACAATAAGAAACTCCATCATCTCATGAGGATTGCTGAGGTGAGCTACACATCAGTGAAAATACACATCACTAAAATACAACAACTTCATACAGACCCATACACTCACACAAATGGATTTTCGATCATGCATTCACGCATATGTACGTACACACACTCAAACACTCACATCCTTATTTATGCCCACGCAAACTGTTAATCAGCTGGCATGCAGATTGAGAGCAGTGATCTCGTCCCACCATGATCTTCCAGACATGCCCGTCAGCAAGCCCTTCCAGGCAGCTCCTTCAATTGACCCTTGGCAGCAGTGTGATGGCCCGTGGGCCTCATGCTCCTGCTGCTGTCTTTGATTAGCAAGGTTGTGCAACATACAGCAAATGCCAATGAAGTCTGAAGCTTCAGAGAGACGCAGGCAACAAAACCTCATCTTCAGAATCTTTCACAGCAATTCCAAATCCTTTGTGGCTCTTACCTCTTCTGTGCCAGCGTTTGCAGTTGAAGAGGGTGCCAGTGTGAGGAGCAAGGAAAGGATTTATCCCTCCAGGATGTGCCAGCTGCTAACCAGATTAGCCAGTGCTGACTCCCTCAGGATGGGGACCAGGAACCATGGCAATCACCGTGAGGAAATTCTTCTCATTATCCTCAAACAGCTGCATTTTGAGGGAGTAGAAACCTTCATTAAAAGCTCCAGATTATTCACAGGAGCCATTGTGGGCATGGGTGTGTCTGCACTCGTGGGAAGCGTAAAATGCTTGAGATGCTAACTGTTCCTAACTGATGTCAAAGTGGATGAATCAGTTTTTCAGACGCTGGGCTATTTCCCTGTTGGCCGACATGGCAGAGATCGGATGTTGCTGCTGGGAAAGACCTTATGGTGTAGAAGTTGAGAGTCATGATGGTATGAGCTCCATGGATAGAGCAGTCCAGGCACGAGACCATGGCTGAAGATTGTTCCATGCAGTGATGACAACTTTGCAGAGCCTAAGGCTTCAAATGTATTATTCATCAGAGCCCAGGCAGGATGAGGTGTCTCCAGAGACTCTGTTTGATGCTGTGCATGTCTGTACTTCAGGCTCTAAGATTCCCAATCCAACTGAGAGACCAGTCATGGTCATAATAATGTGTTTAAGAAGGAACTGCAGATGCTGGAAAATCAACCGAAACGTTGCCTTTTTCCTTCGCTCCATTGATGCTGCTGCACCCGCTGAGTTTCTCCAGCATTTTTGTGTACCTATGGTCATAATAATGGCTTGAGGTGTGGAATGATGCAAACAATGTCATCACTGAAGCACCCATTGAATTACAATCTCAGCTGATGGGTGCTGGCAAAAAGAAAACATCACTGGTAATTGCAGTGCAGAAACCAGTTGTGAACCTGCCCAGTTAGTTCTCCAAAAGAATTTTGCTTTAAATAGCAAGAAATCCAATAAAGAACTGCATTGTGTGGCTGGTTTAAACAACATTATTCTAGACACATTTTTCAATAGAGGACATTTGCTATCCTTATCTGGTCTGGCCCATAGGTGAGTGATGTGGTTTACACCTAACTGCCTCTAGGTTATAAAGGCATTACAAGCATTCTGCTCGGGGGCAATTAGGAATGGATAATAAATGCAAGTCTTCCTTGTCCCATCATTTCCCCCAATAAACAACATAAATTTCAAATTCTGTGGATGGAAAGACAAATAATAAATTATTGATGTCCACGTTTGTGCTTAAGATTGAAGGACTTTGGGGTTCATTATCATCAGGTGCCCTTCCGTTTGATTATGTACCAAGCAGAGACCCAGGAAAGGATTCACACTAAGGCAGCATCTCTGTCTACATTCTAAATCAATTTGAACATTGAAGCACTCCATTCTTTTCAAAATCTTCAAAGGCCGTGGAGGGGTTTTGGGAGGATGGGGGGGGGGGTGGGGGCAGGGGGGGGGGGGGGGGGTTGTGGAGGGGGGGGGGGGGTGTGTGGGCAGGGGTGTGTGTGGGCGGGGCGAGGTGTTGTTGGGGGAGGGGTGTGGGCGGGGGGAGGGGTGTGTGGGCGGGGTAGAGGTGTGGGGGCAGGGGGGTTGTGGGGGAAGAGGGGTGTGTGGGAGGGGGGAGGGGGAGGAGGGTGTGTGGCCGGGGTGGGGTTGTAGGGGGAGGGGTGTGTGTGGCCTGGGGCAGATGGGAGGGGGGGTGTGGTTAGTGGGTTATGGGGGGGAGGGGGTGTGGGCAGGGGGAGAGGGGTGTGGGGGCAGGGGAGTTATGGGGGCAGGGGGAGGTTGTGGAGGGGGGGGGGTTGTGGGGGAGGGGGGGTTGTGGGCAGGGGGTGGGGAAGAGATCTTGGAGAAAAGGCGGGGGTTGTGGGGGAGAGGGGGGTATCACGGGGGAGGGGGACGGTGACGGGAGCCAGTGAGGGGGCCCAGAGGGGAAGGGGCTGGAGTTGGCGGTGCAATGGAGACTCACAGTGTGCACTGGTCGCTGGTCGTTCTCCTCCGCCGGGATCAGATTCTCCGCTTTCCGTTTGGTAACAACTCCTGCACCGGAACGGGCCGGGCCACTTCCGGCCCCTCCGAAAATTGTGTCCGGTTGGTAACCTCCGCTGGCCATCCTCAGCTCTAGTAAAGACGCGATGGTGCAGGAAGGGGTGAACTGTCCCGCGGAGTGACAGGAGGAAAGATCAATCCACGCGGCACTGACTGGCATGAGAGTAGATCAATCTGCGCAAGCGAGGTTTTTAAGATTTTTAAACCTTGCTAACTTTTACAATAGGCCACCGAGTCAATGTTCATACCGCTGGGGTGCAAACTGCCCAAGCGAAATATGAAGTGCTGCTCCTCCAATTTACGGTGGTCCTCACTCTGGCCATGGAGGAGGCCCAGGACAGAAAGGTCGGATTCGGAATGGGAGGGGGGATTGAAGTGCTGAGTCACCAGGAGATCAGGTTGTTTACCTCCCCCCTTGACTCCATTCAAGGACCCAATAGACAAACTTGGTGCACTCGCAGCACAGGAGAACAGTGAGAGAGCTGGCAAAAAATCATAGCGCTGTTCGGTACCATTTTTGCGCAAATAGAAAGACCGCACAAACCGGAATAGCACAAGATCCGAGTTTTAGTTATGTATAGATAACTGCCTTGCCAAGCCCTTGACTTGTCTATTTTCAGGTAGTCCTTACTTTCTCCTCCCCTTCTCAGCTCTCCCTCAGCCCTCTGGCTCCACCTTTCTTCCTCCCGCACCCCCCTCATATCAATCTGAAGAAGGGTTTTGACCCAAAACTTTGCCTATTTCCCTCGCTCCATAGATGCTGCCTCACCCGCTGAGTTTCTCCAGCAATTTTGTCTACCTTCGATTTTCCAGCATCTGCAGTTCCTTTTTAAGCATAATATAACTGGCACTTGTTTTGAAACAAAATGGCAAAAATGGAAATGTCCTGTTAGTTATCTGATAAAACTCACCTTAATAAAATAATTATTGCAGTCATCAGTTCCGTTCAGTTCAGTTTTATTGTCACGTGTACTGAGGTACAGTGAAAAGCTTTTGTTGCGTGCTATCCAGTCAGTGGAAAGACAATATATGATTACAATCGAGCCATGTACAGTGTATAGATACATAATATGGGAATAATGTTTAGTGCAAGGTAAAGCCATGTTGCTGTAGGAGTAGAGATTTAAAAGTGTGGAGCGATTGTAATATGTGATTGTAGATCTACTTCTGTGGCTAGCACACAAATGGTCACCTGGGTTGGGCGTCATCTTTTCATCAAGCTGTACAGTACGAAAATACAATGTTAAAAATGTAAATATAATAATGTTCTCTGCTGGATCAAGCTTGGCCCAAGCCTTGCCTCACGTTCATGCTGTGGGAACCCAGTGAGCATCTGAAAGCCTTTGCAACCACACAGGACATCTAGCTAAAGGCCTCACTGCTTCTATCATCCTGAGAATTGAATGGGTTGCAACTTGAAATCAGGTCTCAGGCAATGGTCCTTGAGGTCCCAACACTGCACTGTGAAAAGACCTTTCAATATTTTCTAAATGTCTCTGACATTCAGAAATGTTTGAAACAGATAAACTAAGTTTAAATCATTTAAAAACAAAATAAAATATTAAACACATTAAAAAATTAAAAAACTTGTAAATATACAATTAAATTATATAAATAAATTATAAACATACATATTAATTGAGGGGAAAAAGCCTTCACTTACCTATTGCATCCACTGCAGCAATCCCATTCAAAATGAATTAGGCCATGTATCAGTCAAGGTTGTTACGCAGCGAAAGAGTCGGATACAGAACTCTGCTCCTGGACTTAGTGCTGAGTCCAGCAGCAGAGTGGGAGATCAGAGGTGGCATTGTCTAACCTCCAGTGTACTCCTTCTTCCGTGCTGCTGTGATCAGGCACTGACATCTTATCTTCAAAAGGGAAGGAGATTCAAGAAACTGTAGATTCTGCTTTTACAAAAATAAACTCAAAGTGCTGGAGTAAGTCATTGACTGCAATCTCAGCTACTGCATTCAATGTTCGTGATGTGGCATCCAATGAGACCAAGCGTAGACTAGGCGACCGTTTTGCTGAACACTTGTGCTCGGTCCGCAAAGGCCAGCTGGATCACCCGGTTGCTAACCACTTTAACGCCCCATCCCATTCTCATACCGACCTTTCTATCCTGGGCCTCCTCCATTGCCAGAGTGAGGCCACACGCAAGCTGGAGGAACAGCTCCTCATATTCCGCTTGGGTAGCCTAAAACCAACATTATGAATATTGAATTATCCAATTTTAGGTAACATACCTCCTATTTTTCTCCCTCTCTTCCCTGACCCACTATCCCGACCACCTTTCTCCTTCTCTCTATCCTCTTCCACTGGTTTCAAATTTCACTCCCTTTAGAGATACAGAGATACAACACGAAAACATGCGCTTTGACCCACTGAGTCCGTGCAGACCAGCGATCACCCCACACACAAGCACTCTCCTACACATTAGGGATAATTTACAATTTACAGAAGCCAATTAATCTACAAACCTGTATCTCTTTGGAGTGTGGGAGGAAACTGGAGCTCCGGGAGAAAACACACATGATCGCAGGGAGTACATACAAACTCTGAATAGATAGCACACATAGTCAGGATCGAACTTGGGTCTGTGGTGCTGTAAGGCAGCAACACTGCCGTTGTGCCATCGTGCCACCCTCTCTGTATCTTACACCCTCTTGTTTCCTTTTGGATCTATAGCCTTTGTCCACACAGCTGCCAAGCAACCCCACCCCCTCTCACCTGTATCTACCTATCACTTACCCAGAAAGACACAAAATGCTGGAGTAACTCAGCGGGACAGAAGGACCTATTTTCTGGATAGAAGTAATGGGTGACGTTTTGGGTCGAGATCCTTCTTCTCCCCCTCTGAACGTACAGCCCTCCGCTCCCTCTGCAGCAACCCCAACTTTTTTAAATCAATAGTCTGCTCTACTTATCACTTGCCTAGTTTTGTCCTGCCCACACTTCATTTTCAGCTCTCTCCCCTCTACTACAATCAGTCTGATGATGGGGCTCGACCCGAAAGCTCACCTATCCATGTCTTCCAGGGATGCTGTCTGTTACTCCAGTAATTTGTGTTTTTTTTCTTTTAAAAAATGAACTGCCAGCAAAAAAGGTAAATGTATTACAGCTTGCCCAACTAATCTCAATTATGAGGAAGAGCAGATGAAATGACTGAACTCTGAATTAATCGCTTCAGAAATATCCACATCTAAATATGGTGGGTTGCAACAGAACTCTCCTCAAAAGCCAGTGGACAGCGGGTCACCAGGTAATTTCAAGATTAAGTTGGGTGGATAAAGGCATCAAGAGACAACGTAATTAAAAATAAATTAGAAACTGCAGAGCAAGTCAGGCAGCATTTCTGGTGAGGAAAGCAGAGTTAAGGTTTCAGGTTTCCCTCTCCACGGCTTCAATCGGACTTTTGACTATTTTAAACATTTTACGTTTTATTTATGATTTTCACCATCAGCAGTATTTGCTTTTAAATAAAAGTGCAATCAAATAAAGACCAGTCATGATTTAACTAAATGGGAGAATTGGTTCAATAAACAAATATAGACACAAAATGCTGGAGTAACTCAGCCGGTCCGGCAACATCTCTGGAGAAATGGAATAGGTGACATTTCGGGTCGAGACCCTTCCTCAGTCTGAAGAAGGTCTTGACCCAAAATGTCGACCATTTATTTTCCCCAATAATGCTGCCTGACCCGCTGAGTTACTCCAGTATTCTATGCCTACCTATCTTCGGTGTAAACCAGCATCTGCAGTCCCTTCCTACACATTCAATAAACAAATTGCCTTTCTGCAGTTCACAAGTGGAGATGAGACACAGGAACTCTATCATTTAGCAAAATGACAGAAGAGCAATACGAAATGCGATTCAAATCCATGATATGTTTTTCCACTATTACCGTCTGAATAGCCCTTTCAACACTGCAAGACATTCAGAAAAAGACACTGAACCTAGTGTGAGGTTTCAAGGCCTTTGAAGCTCAAACTTAATTTCTATCTGCAGGCTAATGCTCCTTTGTATGGATGTTAATACATATACAGTGATCAGCTTTGTACTATGGAATACTTGTTATGGAAATCAAAATCTTATGACACAAAATTTAGTGGTTTTACAAATAGTGAAGATGGTTGTGAACGACTGCGGCAGGATCTGGATCAAGCAGGATCTGGATCAAGAAGGAATGGTTGATGGAATTTAACACAGAGATACAGAGTTATAGAGTCACTGAGTGATACAGTATGCAAACAGGCTCTTCAGCCCAACTTGCACGCACCGGCCAACATGTCCCAGCTACACTAGTCCCACCTGCCTGCGCCTGGTCCATATCCCTCCAAACCTGTCTTATCCATGTACCTGCCTAACTGTTTCCTAAATGATGTGATAGTCCCAGCCTCAACAACCTCCTCTGGCAGCTAGTTCCATACACCCACCACCCTTTGAGTGAAAATGTTACCCCTCGGATTTCTATTAAATCGTTTCCCCTTCACCTTGAACCTATGTCCTCTGGTCCTCGATTCCCCTACTCTGGGATAGAGACTCTGTCCATCTACCAGATCTATTCCTCTCATGATTTTGTACACCTCTATAAGACCTCACCTCATCCTCCTGAGCTCCAAGGAATAGAGACCCTGCCTACTCAACCTCTCCCGATAGCTCACACCCCCTAGTCCTGGCAACATCCTCGTAAATCTTTTCTGAACCCTTTCAAGCATGACAATATCTTTCCTATAACATGGTCTGCAAAAACACAAATGAATTGGTACCAGTAGGATCTCCCATTATATTGTACATGTGCCACTAGCCCATCTGTGTCAACATGGTATTGACTTCCCTCATGGTTCGAATGCTACTATTTCTAGACAAACTATCAGTGTTTATGAAGAAACAGTTATCACAGTCACCATCTGTGCAACAGTACCGGTACAATTTACTCAACCTCATTCTTCACGTTTTTGTTCTTCCCTCATAAATATTTTTCAGGATATCCTGGGATGTTAACTTGTTTAGTGTGTGAGCTGCAATCTTTCTTCTTGGTTAAGGACCGGTTTGAAAAATAAGCTTTGCAAAATGGGGTCTTTCACAATTTGCAATGACATTCAACAGCAATATGGTATTGCTAACAAGTCCCAACCACCCAGTTTAGTTTAGTTTAGTTTAGTTTATAGATACAGCATGGGAACAGGCCCTTCGCCCCACCACGTACTCACCGACTAGAGATCACTCGTACACTAGTTCTATCCTACACACTAGGGACAATTTCTAGAGCCAAATTAATTTACAATCCAGCAGATCTTTGGAATGTGTGAAGAAACCAGATCACTCAGAGAAAACCTACGCAGTCAAAGGGAGAATGTACAAACTCCGTACAGACAGCACCCGTAGTCAGGATCGAACCTAGGTCTCTACTGCTGTACCACTGTGCCACCCACATTATACCTTCATTGGTATGCAGTCCTATGCATGATATACAGTCCTATGTATTTATCTCTTGAATTAATGCACATACATGTGCACCATTCACGTTCACACTCACTATAGTCTAAGACACTAGATTTATACCCACGGTATTTTATTTATCTATTTCCCGCTAATTCTCAAGCCCCTCCCACCATATTGCCATGTTAATTCTCAGCCAGTGCTTTATGCTCCAGCGGGCCACATACTTGCTATGTGAAACCCCATCAGTTCCATCTTGCCTTAATTGTTGGGCTCCTTAATAATAATAATAATAATAATAATAATGCATTTTATTTGCTGGCGCCTTTCTGGACACCCAAGGACACCTTACAGGACATAAAATCACAATACATTTATCAATATTAAAATCAAGTTGATTAATGTCGTGTTCTTAATGATTTCCACTGGCTGCCCATCCACTAGAACACTAATTCATAGAAATATGGCAAATTAACACAATAGGAGGCAATTTATTGATAATAAAGGATAATAAATTGATAATAAATTTGTATTGATAATTCCAATTCAATTCAATTTGGCCTATCAGGTTTGGATTGGTCAGGTCTGTTACTCTATGTCAAGGCTTTTTAAGTACCCATCCAAGTACTACTTAAATGATTCTAGACCCTCGTTGTACTCTGGATAAAAACAGTTTCTTCATTTTCTGTCCAATCATTCTGCAAATTACTTGAAATCAGCATATCCTGGGATTTTGATCCTTCAGCTAAGAGAAAAAACCCTTTTATATTTCGATTACCCAGGCTCTCATAATTTAAAACAATTAAATCCCTTCACCCCAATATTGCCTATTCCTTCCCTCCACAGATGCTGCCTGGCCCACTGAGTTACTCCAGCAATTTGTGTTTTGCTCAAGATTCCAGCACTTACAGTTCCCCTTCACTCCAGTACAAATTGAAAAACAGCACTGAATTTTAAATCCTTTTGGTATCTCAGTTGCTCATATGTCTGGGGGCATTTCTAATTCTATTTTCTATGCCTCATCTTCCACAAAACTCCCCTTCTTTGTTTGTGCTATTAACAGCCTTTTCTAATTCCCTCCACTCTCCTGACGATGACCACAAATGGGGGCAGCGAGGCAGTGGTGACAATCTGTTGAATGACAATTGCTATGAACAGTCCAAATTATTATTCTTAAGGAGGAATACTCAGTTAAGTCTTGCTTTATTTAGTGCACATTCTACCTTGTGCATAGCTATCAATGTGTCAGAATTTTAGAAGATTTTGAGATAGAAATGTGAAAATCTATAATCTTGGCAATGCTATTACAACATTTCCATGTCAAGCATAGAACATGTTGAAAGTAAATTAAATATAAAATAGACATACAAGGATATCATGAACCCTATAAACTTACTAAACTAATGATGCCATTAAGAATCATTCCATAATGCTAAACTAGTGTCTTAGTAGAGTCTTGTTCAGCTGGTGATGCACATTACAAGCTGAATATATCAGCTTAAAATTGCCACATATGACATACCTAACACACAGAAAATTTTACAGGAATTCTGACTTCAACTGTAAATAGTTAGCAGGAGAATTATGAAATAATAATGCCACTTTCTGCCTAGATTTATGTTTAGAAGCAATGGGCTGCGGATGCTGGTTTACACAAAAGATACAAACTGATTGAGTAACTCAGTGGGTCAAGCAGCATATCTGGAGAACATGGATAGGTGATGTTTCGCAACAGGAATCCTTCTTCAGACTTCAGTCGGAATATAATAGTCTGAAGAAGGGTCCCGACCTGAAAATGTCTCATCCATATTCTCCAGAGCTGTTGCCTGACCCACTAAGTTGCTCCAGCATCTTGTGTTCTTTCAGTTTTAAGGTTACACATCTTTAACGATATGAGCAGCATGGATAAATAAATCAAAATCGATTCTAGAAGGAGTCAGTCCAACCAAATGTGTTGTAGACTCAGTGGAAGGAGGAAAGCTGTATCTCTCCCTGTTTCCTTTCGTCTACAGCTGCTAGTTGGAGGCAGCTTGGAAGCAGCTGTGTTGTAAAGAGCTCCCCCTCAGGTGATATCATGAAGTTCCGCTTCAGTGGCACAATGAATGGGGACAGTCGGCTGCAGGCCACATTCCTCATTGATGCTGCACAATGTATTGTATCAAATTCATGCTGAAAAACAGATTGGTGCAAAAGCAGCTGCTCTCAGCTGTATATAATAGAAGAAGACCGTGCCTTGCTTCGGTTCCAAGAGAGATCAGCTCACACCCATTTGCGTATTTGGTGGAATGTTTATCCTTATAACGTATACAGGTATATTTCTGCAACAAAACTACAGGCTATCGCATCTCTCTTTCGTTAAGGGTATCATTAGTAACAAATGAATGCTCACTCTACTGTATTGTCTTGCATGCTTTTGCGATGCACATTTCGTCATGATTCATTACACTGCTCAAAAGAGAGCCTCAAAATTAAAAAAAGTGAAAAAGAATCACACGAAGGCCAATTTACAAGGCATAGTGAATATAAAAGCATAGAGTTTATATTTAGTCCCAGCCTACAGTCACCTGGACCTTTGCCCCTGGTCATTGTGCACTTCGTCAATAGGGCATGCTGCTTACCTTGTGTTTCAGAGGAGGATGTGCTAAACTAATCGTTCACTGGTGATTCAGAAGCTGAAGCATGGGGAAAAGTACAAAATGCCAGAGGAACCCAGCAGGTCTGGCTGCATGTGTGGGGCTAACTGGACAAGCGACCTTTCAGGACCTTTCTTCAGACTGATTTAGCGGGCAGAAAACTGAGGAAACAGAGGTAGCAATATTGGTTTTGGTGAACCCTATGTGGCCTCCTTTACATTGGCGAGAACAAATGTAGACAGGGTTGACCGTTTCGTCAAACACTTACGCTCTGTCCTCCAAGGCCTGCTGGAGCTCTCGGCTGTTAATCATTTTAACTCCTCTTCACATTCCTATACCGACCTTTCTAACCTCAGTCACCTGCATTGCCAGAGTGAGGCCCCGCGTGAACTGGAAGAGCACTACATATCCTGCTTGGATAGCCTACAACCCAACAACATGAACATTCCCTCCGCGTAGCACTTGGCTCACGCAGTTACAATGCAAATATTGTTTTTAAACCTGCTGCCAAGTGACGTGCCATTGTGGTATGGTTGGCTGACCTCTAGCATGCTGAAGCCCGGTGTCAGCTCTCGGGCATCTCCTCATACCTGCCCCTTGAACATGACTCCACATATGAACACTAGGCCACCATCTCCCAGACCATTACTGATCTCATCACCTCCGGCAATCTCCCCTCCACAGCCATAAACCTTATAGTTCCCAAAGATAGACACAACCCATTATTTTTCTCCAGAGATGCAGTCTGTCCCGCTGAGTTACTCCAGCATTTTGTGTCTATCTTTGGTTTAAACCAGCATCTGCAGTTCCTTCCTACACTTATCCCCCTTTGTCCAGTCCCTTCCCACCTATATCCGTCACATTGATTTTGCCTCCTTTATATTGATGAGACTAAGTGTAGACTAGGTGACCGTTTTACTGAAGGCTTATGCTTGGTCCACCAAGGCCTGCTGTGCCATTTTAACTCCCCTTCCCATTCACATAGTGGTCTTTCTGTACTGGGTGATTGCAGATGATGGTGAGTTTTTGGAGCACACATCCTCAAAGGGCGATGCATATTTTTAATGAGAATTCTTGAGATGCAAATGGGTGAAACATTACTGGAGGTTACTGCCAATGCGTAGTTGAGGTTACAAACAAATCAACCATGATTTTATTAAATAATGGAGCATTCTCAAGGGGGGAGTGACCTACTCCTGCTCATAATGTGTGCGTTCATGTGCTTGTCTGCGTGTAATGCTAGCAAGATTGGGCTCTGTCTCAGGATACCCTGGGGAGTCTAGCGGTGAAGTAAATCTGCCTTTCAAATCTGTCCCTGAGTCCCAGATCTTTGCATCTGATGCCACATGCATGAAAGTACAGGCCATACTGCAGTCTCTGCAGCACAAGGCAGGCAGTTCCAATTGGAACCACTGTCTATAGTCGGCAATATTGGACCCATTATGTTAAAAGCCACCATAGCAAGCAAGCTGTCATTGGGATATTGTTGTACAAATGTAAGGAGTGCAGCTGTCAACTTGCCCACAGCACATTTCTACAGACATCATCTTGCATCGTCTGGTTCAGATGCTGTTTTGAAGATAATTGATGAGCAAGATTCTGGGAGAAATCATTTGATCTTTAGCAAGTAGTTCCATGGGATTTTTAATGTTCACCGTGAGTTTTATGTGTCTCCCTCTGACAAATAGAATTCAAATGATACTTTATTATCACATGCGACATGTCACAGTGAGATCCGTTGTTTTGCATATACAAATATGCAAAGAGTCGCCACATTTCAGGTGCTGACAAAGTTACAAACAACAAAGTATTCAATTTAGTAACTGATGGTCCCCCTTGTTCCCTGCTGTCCCCCTACGCCAGATCCCCCTTTGTTCTCAGCGCCCCCCTCCCCCCTCCCCCCTCGCTGGGTTCCCCTATGTTTTGTCGGCGGCACCCCCAAGCCCCACTTTGAGAACACACATTTCACTGTGCCAACTGGCACATGTGACCAATAAATGTATCTTGTATCTTGTTGTATCTTGAAACCCTTCTTCAGACTGATGTCTATATACATTAGTCTATTTACTTTAGCAGTGTGCTATGCTAATCCTGTGTGTTAAACATTAAAAACATGTAGACAGCTTTTAAGTGATTCAATCAAGAGCACCTTATTGTCTGAAGGTTTTGTGCTCCACGCTTTCAGAGGTGACTCACCCCACATCTGCAGTCCCTGCTAGCATGATGCTCTTGCAATGCTTCCAGAAGAAGAGTCCCTGGTCCAGCTGCAAGTTATGTCCATCTCAGAAAATGGAGTGTAAATGGTTGTACACTTATTAGAATAAATGACATGAATAAAAACAATGTATGCAGACCTAACATGGCCACGAAAATGCTGGGAACTATAGGCCAGTGAGCTTAACATCTGTAGTTGGAAAGTTACAGGAGGGTATTCTGTGGGACAGGAGATACATGCATTTAGATGGACAAGGGTTGATTAGGGATAGTTAGCATGGTTTTGTATGCGGCAGGTCATGTCTCACAAATCTGATTGAGTTTTATGAAGATGTGACCAAAAATGTTGATGAGGGCAGAGTTGTAGATGTTGTATATATGGACTTCAACAAAGCATTCGACAAGGTTCCACATGGTATCCTGCTCTGGAAGGTTAGATCACATGGATCAAGGGATCCAAGGAGAGATACCTGAATGGATAGGACATTGGCTTCATGGAAGGAAGCAGAGGGTGATGGTGGAAGGTGGCCGTTGTTCTGCCCAGTTTACCAGCTGATCAATATCCTCCTGTAGCCAAAGATTCTACCCAATCCCAACAACTAGTACTGGAAGGTCTCAAGCGTGACAGTCCATAAACCTGTATTCATGGCCTCCAATTTAGCTGCTCTTACAAAGGACAAATCATTTCTGTGAGCCATCTCTGCAACATGTTATGACTTACAGAATGTTATGCAAATCATAACTTTCCCCAGGAATGTTACAGCTGCCCTGGATCATTCTGTACTAATTAGTTCAGTCAAAAGTCAGTCAGCTGGTTGAGCAGCATTTCGGTAGATAGGTGGTCGCAAAGTTGCGTGCTATTCTTAAAATGCCTGAAATAGCAAGAAAGTTGTTTTTTGAAGTGTATGTATAAATACAGGACTAAATCTGTAACCCCAATTGATCAGCCATTTAAACCTCTAAGATATTTTATGTTGATCTATTTGCGTGTGATCCACGCTCCAACCGCGGCCTGCGGACTTCAATATCGAGGAGCTCGCAGTCTCGGGTAGAGACTGATGTCGTGAAGCTCAGGGTCGCAGAAGGTTCGACTAGCCACGACCCGGGGTCCGATTGCCTGCCACGGGGGAGCTGAGATCCCCCCAATGCGGGAGCTTGATCACCCGACAACGGAAGGTTCGAGGGCCCCGACCGCGGGAGAACAAGGGAAGAAGATTGAACTTTTTTTGTCTTCCATCAGAGTGAGGAATGTGGGGGATTCGCTGTGGTGGATGCTTGTTGCTCTTCATTGGTATGACTGTGCGGCAAATTCCTCGTATGTTGTAAAACATACTTGGCTAATAAATTACAATTATGATTATGATTTCCCACCAAAATCATTCACCTTGCAAAAGTTCATTAAAAGGTGAGGGGTGGAGTTTGATCATTACCAAACATGGATAATGTATTCAGTTTAGGAACATTGTATGCTGATATTGAAGGCTCTTACTTGAGCTGAAGTATGTTTATATTGACGTCAAGCATTTATTGATAGAAACATTCCTGAGCAGAACTTCCTTGTTACAAATGATACAGTCATTACACAGATTCTGTTCAGAAAAAAGTCTTATAGTTCTCCCTCTAGTGTTTGGATGGATATTCGCTCTTGCTCAAAGATGATATACAAACATTTAAATTTGTTAAGTCAAGAGTGTTTTATTGTCATATGTCCCAGACTGAACAATGAAATTCATATTTGCAGCAGCACAAAAGAATATATGAACATAGTACTCCGTAAACAATATAATAAACAAAAACAAAAATAAACAGTATATATATCTCACACGGGAGGCCTAGTCCCCCAACGGAACCCATTCCCCAATGCAATATTCCACCACTTACCTGTTCCCCAATGCAACGGTGGGAGTGTTCTGTAGCCGGGGGATGGGGACGGCTTCAGGCGGGGCCTGTCGGGTGTGGGGGAGGGAGGTGTGTGGGGAAGGGGGGTTGTGAGGGGGAGGTGGTGTGTGCGGGTGCATGTGCGGGGGAGGGAGGTGTGTGGGGCAAGGGTGTGTGCGGGGGAGGGGTGTGTGGGGAGGGTATGTGTGGAGGGGAGGGGGCGTGTGGGGGAGGGGGGTCGTGTGGGGGAGGGTGGGGGAAAAGGTGTGTGTGGGGGAAGAGGGGAGTGGGGGAGGGGTGTGGTGTGGGGGAGGGATGGTATCTGATATACTAGTTGAGAGGGAGAAGGATGAGTCAGAAAACAAGGCTCTAAATTTAAGTAAACTTTGGGAAAGTGAGGCTATACTATGCAGAGCATTGACAAACAATGTGAAATATTCCAAGATCTTCTTGGTAATAGACCTGTACATTTTGAATTGAATTGAAATTATTTGTCATTCAAAAATGAATGAAAATAAATGAATGTTATACCTAACAACTAAGTTCAGGAAGACAGTAACATGGACAAGGGAGAGCCAGTGGATGTAGTGTACCTGGACTTTCAGAAAGCCTTTGATAAGGTCCCACACAGGAGATTAGTGTGCAAAATCAGAGCACATGGTATCGGGGGTAGGGTATTGACATGGATAGAGAATTGGTTGGCAGACAGGAAACAAAGAGTAGGAATTAACGGTTCCCTTTCAGAATGACAGGTAGTGACTAGTGGGGTGCCTCAAGGCTCGGTGCTGGGACCACAGCTATTCACAATATATATTAATGATTTAGACGAAAGAATTAAAAGTAACATTAGCAAATTTGCAGATGACACAAAGCTGGATGGCAGTGTGAACTGTGAAGAGGATGCTATGAGGATGCAGGGTGACTTGGATAGGTTGGGTGAGTGGGAAGATGCATGGCAGATGCAGTATAATATGGATAAATGTGAGGTTATCCACTTTAGTGGCAAGAACAAGAGGCAGATTATCATCTGAATGGCAGGTAGACACAAAATGCTGGAGTAACTCAGCAGGTCAGGCAGCATCTCTGGAGCAAAGGAATGGGTGACGTTTCAGGTCGAGACCCTTCTTCTGTATGGTGTCAGATTAGGAAAAGTGGAAGTGCAACAAGACCTGGGTGTACTTGTACATCAGTTACTTAAAGTAAGCATGCAAGAAACAGCAGGCGATGAAGAAAACTAATGGCATGTTGGCTTTCATAATGATAGGATTTGAGTTTAGGAGCAAAGAGGTCCTTCTGCAGTTGTACAGGGACAACACATCTGGAGTATTGTGTGCAGATTTGGTCTCCTAATTTGAGGAAGGATATTCTTGCTATTGAGGGATGGAACGTAGGTTCACGAAGTTAATTCCTGGGATGGCAGAAATGTCATATGATGAAAGAATGGAACGACTGGGCTTGTATCCACTGGAATTTAGAAGGATGAGAGGATATCTTATAGAAACATAAAATTATTAAGGGATTGGACATGCTAGATGCAGGAAACATGTTCCCGATGTTGGAGGAATCTAGAACCAGGGGCCACAGTTTAAGAATACGGGCTAGGCCATTTAGAACTGAGATGAGGAAAAACCTTTTCACCTGGAGTTTGTGAATTTGTGGAATTCTCTGCCTCAGAGGGCAGTGGAGGCCGACTCACTGGATGCATTCAAAAGAGAGTTAGATAGAGCTCTTGGGGTTAGTGGAATCAAGGGATATGGGGAGAAGGCAGGAATGGGGTACTGATTATGGATGATCAGCCATGATCACATTGAATGGCTCGAAGTGCCGAATGGCCTACTCCTGCACCTATTTTCTATGTATCTATGTAAAATGCTGGAATAACTCAACGGAACAGGCAGCATCTCTGGAGAGAAGGAATGGGTGACGTTTCGGGTCGAGACCCTTTTTCATACTGATGTCAGGGATGAGTGGGACAGAGATAAAATGCAGTCGGAGACAGTAAGACTGGTGGGAGAACTGGGATACATACCTTGTATGTATCGTTAGCTTTTAGAAATGTTTGAATGGTGTACTGACTGGCTGACATTTTACAATTTCGTTGTACATGGTTCATGTTACAATGACAATAAAGAAACTATTCTATTCTATTCTAAGGGGGAGGGGATGGAGAGAGAGGGAAAGCAAGTGCTATTTGAAGTTAGAGAAGTCAATGTTCATACCGCTGGGGTGTAAGCTGCACAAGCGAAATATGAGGTGCTGTTCCTCCAATTTGTGCTGGGCCTCACTCTGACAATGGAGGAGGCCCAGGACAGAAAGGTCAGATTGGGAATGGGAGCGGAATGGCGTGAATTTGCAGCTTTATCCTGCGCTACCTAATCCAAGGGTGAGCGAACGAGCGGACAGACGGACGAAAGCAACGATCATAGAGCGGAATAGGTGACATTTCGGATCGAGACCCTTCTTCAGACTGTGAGGGGAAAGAGGAACAAGAGATATAGACGGTACTAAGGACAAATGAATGGAAGATATGCCTATATCTCCCGTTTCCCCTTCCCTTGACTGTCAGTCTGAAGAAGGGTCTCGACCCGAAATGGCACCTATTCCGCTATATGATCATTGCTTTCGTCCGTCTGTCCGCGCGTTCGCTCGCTCTTGGTGCCGGCGCTTCTCCCCTCAGACTCCGCCAAACAAACACACACACACACACACACACACACACACACACACACACACACACACACACACACACACACACACACACACACA
Source organism: Amblyraja radiata (assembly GCF_010909765.2). Taxonomy (NCBI): domain Eukaryota; kingdom Metazoa; phylum Chordata; class Chondrichthyes; order Rajiformes; family Rajidae; genus Amblyraja; species Amblyraja radiata. The sequence continues at coordinate 122,045,022 of NC_045956.1, forward strand.
CACACACACACACACACACACACACACACACACACACACACACGGCATGTCTGGCAGATCGGTGCGGGCCGAGACCAGGAGCAGGGCGAAGGATGACATCAAACGGGTCATTGCAACTATTGATAAACCCGAAGGAAATAGATGTTTAACAAAAAAAAAGGGCTGGCGATCGCTCCGTGTCCGTGTCGGAGGGAAGGAGAAGGTGGGCAGGGAAGGATGGCTTCAGTGGATGCAGAATTTTCTGGAGCTCCTTCCAAATGGCAATATTTTGTATGTTCAAAGTTAATAAAGACTAGGCAGGATAATCAAAATGATCACCTACAAAGTAAGAAGCCATGACAAAAACAAAGATACTAGAGCGGAGACGGAAGCTGGTTACGGAAATGGTGCTGAAGATTACCCATGACCCTACTACGGCTTTTTTGTCGAGTGGACTATCTTGCTCCGCTATAGGATCTTTGGTTTCGAGTCTCCATGACATGGAGAGTGTGGAGGAAAGTAGCGCTGTAAAGGCAGTCCACGTCTTTCACCAGCTCATTGGAACTTTTCCTAATTCCATAATGACTGTCTAAGAACTTGGCCTCATCAGACCTGGCGTCTCTCCACCGTAAACGGAGTTCACCCCCTGGACGCTCAACTCGTGGACCACCCGCTCCTTCCTGAAGCGGATATCAAACAGCTGTAAACCGCTGGCGGGACTGTGACGGAACGCGAACTCCCAGTCAAAGTAGCTAACGTGGTTGTTTACAACGTGGTATCTTGGTCCACGTGGCTCGAACTGGAGGGTGCCGTAGGTTTGAAACTTCTGCCGCGGTCTCAGCGAGGCGTAGTTGGGATCCAAATCCATCCTTAGGATCTTCCTCTCTCTCACCCTCTCGCCTCAGCATTCCTGTAATCATTTGGCGTTTTGCGGGGACGGCTGCATCTGCGGTTCATTCCTGTTGAGAGGGGGGGGGGTGGGGGAAGTGGGGGGAACCCTGGCCCGTGGCGGCTCCTGGTCCGTTCCCTCCACGGGTGCCGCCTGGCCCGCTGAGTTCCTCCAGCACTCTGTGGGTTTTTTTGGCTCTGGAGTTGAAGGTGGACACGGGGGGGCTGGGGTGGCTCAGCGGGACGGGCGGCGGCTCTGGGGAGTGGGTGGCGTTTTGGGTCGAGACCCTTCTGCAGACAATCACAAGTAATCTCACGAACGAGAGTTCAGTTCAGTCTGAAGAAGGGTCTTTTCTCCAGAGTCGCTGCCTGTCCCGCTGAGTTACTCCAGCTTTATATCTAACTTCAATTTCAAGAGTTAAATAAAAAACACAGAGTGCTGGAGGAACTCAGCGGGCTAGGCGGCATCCGTGGAGGGAATGGATTAGGAGTTGTTTCGGGTCAGGGTTCTTCTTCAATAGGAAGGAACTGCAGATGAAAGATACCAGAGCGGATACTAGTATCTTTGCTGCAGATCAGGCATGATATTCTTCCAATTTAAATCAGAATTCCGATTTTATTGCTTTCCTATTTGTCAATTTTTTGTGCCCGATTATTTGGCGACCAATCAACCGCTGTCTCTAAGGGGGTTGCGTCCAATCATCGACCAGCTTCCCTTAAAATTCCCATCCAATCAACAAATCGATCACCTCCCGTCCAATTAGCTGCTGTCTCCAAGGGCATTGTGTCCAATCACATAATGCGCTGGTCACTCGGCGGCAATCAGACACAGTCTCCGAGGGGCCTTTTGATCAATCACCGACCTGCTTCCCTCACCGAAGCAGACAAAGAGAGAGAGAGAGAGAGGCAAGAAAGCAGTTATGACATATAATACACAATAAACTATATTATAAATGCACAATAAACAAGTGATGCATTCTGGTACGCTTACATGGGTATGACCGCACATTAAAAAATCCCCCCCTTCCTTCCCAACCTCAGCCTCACCGACCTTAGAGTACCCCTAGTTCCTAAAACCCATTTCCATCACTGGCGGGGATTGCAGCTCGGTGCAGACCCGGTGGGCCAAAGGGGCTGTTTCCGTACTGCATCTCTAAACTGAACTTGCATCAAGCAGTTAAGAAAGCAAATTGTACTTTTGTTTTCATAGCAAGGGGTTCTGAGTTCAGGAGGAAGGATGTCTTTATATAATTATATGGAGCATTGGCAAAACCATAGTTGCAGCAATGTGTGCAGTATTGTTTTTCTCGTGTATGAAAGGGTCCTCTTTCCATAAATTGAGTGCATCAAAGGTTGCAAAGTATGAGGAGAGTTTGAGGTGTGGTGCCACTTATTAAATGGCATCACTGACGTACATTGAATGAGTAAGCACAAGTTGTTTGTTTCATCTCTTTAATTTACCTTATCTTAGTTTTAATTAATTTATATTATTTAAGTTACTTTCTAAGTAAATTAAACGTGGTAATTTTTTTATTTTCAGATTTATTTTCATTTGTTTATATTTTAATATGTTTAGAATCACCAGAGTTATTTAAAAGCAGTGTGGTGGTCTTTGATAGCACTAAACTTCCAGCAGACCAAGATGACAGATTTCCTTTCAAGAAGGACATTTGCAAACCAAATATATTTCTTCAGCAATCCAGTAGTTTCATGGTTATTGTTACAAGCTCTTTGATCCAGTTCCAGATTTGTTTAGATTTAAATTTCCCGACTGCCATGTTGGGATTTGAACTAATGTCACCGGATCAACAGTCCAGAATTCTGACTGCAAGTCTGGTAACTACACTAACATACACCATGGTCAAAGTAATTGACTAAGAACCACAGGGGGGTGATGGATAAATCTGTATTTATTCGACTGTTATTAAACTTATTATCTGCAATATGCAAAGGATGATAGAAGAAGATTTAATTTTAACTTTGAAAAGTGAATTGGGTGGGAGTGTGGAGTTGAGAGGGATGCAAGAGGAAAAATAGGATTAGTATGTGTGTTTGATGTTTGGGGGGATGTGATGTGTCGAATAACCTGTCTCTATGCTGTATTTCACAATGATTTTTTTGTGAATGGGGACAAAGATCCCATTAGTTCAAATATCTACATTTAAAAGTAATACTTATTATTTACAAGCCGAAAACCCTTAACCATTCGAAAATCAACAATTTCAAATTTATTGATTATTTCTGAGAAAAACAGCTGCGTTGTCACTCGCAATGTACCAGTAGGCTTAACAAACTTCAGAGAATTTGTGTCAATTTCCATTGCTAGGCATGCACACTCTGTACAGAAGCCAGAGCAGACTTGCATGAACACAGCTATTAGATATTACAGGAAGTACATCTGAACATTTTTAAGAAATCAATTAAAGCCTGAGACCAAATATGTTCTACTTTGGTCCTGCTCTAGCCCTGTGTGTTCTGAGATAGCTGAAGAGTTCAATATCGGATCTACATTTGGGGTATGTGCTGGATCTTGGCTTGAGTGAGTGGATTGATTGGGATTTTGTACACTCTTTCCTTTGTGTGTGGTTTCCATCTGGTGCTATCGTAGAGACTGCAGGAGCTCAATTCCCTCCTAAATTATTTGTTCTGTATAGTAATGGGTTAGTGCAGGGGTGGGGAACCTGCGGCCTTAAGGTCACATGAGGCCTTCTTTGCCATTAAGTGCAGCCTTTTGAATGAATCCAAATTTTGTAGAACAGATCCTTTTATTTTTATTAATATGTTTTTGTTTGTCTTTTAATATTTTTATTTTAATCTTAAAATTAGTGTATTATAGTGGGGGCTCGCAGGAGTCCAGCCAAAAACTAAGCTGGCACGTTGTGTGATTGAGATGTGTTGTAGTCGGTAAGATACAGCTCCCTACTCCTCAAATGGGCCCGACCTTAAATACCCCAAAGGTTCAACCCCGTGACCTGTGCCACCCACACCGAGACACCTAACTCCTCCCACCAGAGCAGAGGGTTCGCTCTACCCGTGGCCTACCACTAGGTGTCGCCACATGACCCCCCCCCAGAAACAGAGGCACCGAAATGTACAGGACACCGAACGAGGTGGCAAGATCGCGCAGATACGTCCCCTCGCACAGGGGACATGCCCGGTCCGGAATAATTCAAGGGGATCCGGGACGGTGGGCGCCCACGACGGGGTGGTTGAGCCACCTGTACTGGCTAGCTCAGGTCCCGATGGGCTGGCTTTAAACGAGCCACAGATACAGTTTCCTGCCGGCCCCCATGTCCAAGACGAATGTCATGTGCCCGTGCCGCAGCACCCGAAAGGGAATTTCATAAGTGCGCTGCAAGGGCGACCTGTGGGCATCACGGTGCAGAAAGACGTACAGGCAGTCCACCAACACCGGTGGCACATGGGATGGGGCCACCCCATGGTGAGACGTCGGGACGGGAGCCAGGGCGCCAACCCTCTCCCGCAAGTGCACCAACACCGATGACAGTGGTTCCCAGGACCCATAAGCGGCCGGGACAAACTCCCCGGGGACGGTGAGCAGAGCAACATACACTAGTTCCACTGAGGACAATGACAAATCCTCCTTGGGGATGGTCCAAATCCCCAACTGAACCCATAGCAACTCGTTCATCCACTCAGGGCCCATGAGGCGAGTCTTCAGGGCATCTGTCAGGCGGTGGTGGAACTGCTCCACCAACCCTTTCGACTGGAGATGGTACGCTGTCGAATGGTTGAAGCTGCGTCCCTAGCAGGCGGGTCATCGCGAAACACAGTTCAGAAGTGAACTGGGCACCCCGGTCCAATGTGATGTCCAGAGGAACCCCGAAGCAGGCCACCCAATTAGCCACGAGGGCACGAGCGCACGACCTAGCAGAAATGTCCATTGGCGGGATGGCCTCCGGACACCACGTAAAACGGTCAACCACCGTCAGCTGGTGCGAAACACCCCGGGATGGAGGCAGCGGCCTCATGATGTCCACGTGCACGTGGTCGAACCGCCAGCGAGGCACCGCAAAATCTTGAAACGGCGCCCGGACGTGTCGATGTACCTTAGATGTTTGGCACGGAATGCCCACCCCGCGCCCAGCGTCCGACTTGCTTCCGCAGCCCGTGCCATATAAACCTCGTGGCCACCATGGAAACCGTGGCCCGGATGGACGGGTGAGCCAGCCCGCGGATGACATGGAGCACGCGATGGCGCCAGGCCGCCGGGACAACAGGCTGCAGCTGGCCCGTGGACACGTCGCACAGGATGGAAGTACCTGAGGGACCCAATGGCATAACGTAACAGAAAATGTTCGGGCCATAACAGAAGATTTTCTTTGCTACGAAGAGTTACTCGCTTTGGGCACTCTTACGGGTAGAACACAAGGAATAGACTTCTTCAACAATTTTCAAGATAAATGTCGTGAAGTTGGACTGGATTTGGTTAATTTAATGAGTGTATGTACAGACGGTGCACCTTCCATGACAGGAAAACGTGAAGGGTTTAGTGCACAGATAAAAATGGTATTATCAGATCCAGATGCTCTCATTTCTTTTCATTGTATCTTACATCAGCAAAATCTCTGTGTTAAATCTACTATTTCAAGTGACACTTTGCAACAAGTTATAGGTATTGTTAATTATATTTGTGCAAATGCAACACGGCATCGTCAGTTTCATAATATGCTAAAGTTTGACGATGAGGCATTCAGTGTGGATTTGCCGTATCATTGTAAAGTGCGTTGGCTATCGCAGGGACAGGTGTTAGCAACATTTTTATCTGTGGTGGCCCTCACCTCGGTAGTCATGAAATGCTTTGAGAGGCTGGTGAAGAAGCAATTCTGCGCCTTCCTCCCTCGCAACATGGACCCGCTACAATTCGCATACCGTCCGAACAGATCCACGGACGATGCGGTCTCCCAGGTTCTGCACACCGCTCTCTCATCTTGACAGCCAGAAGGGGGGCTACATAGACCAGTTCAGCCTTCAACACGATAGTCCCCACCAGAAGCTGCTGGAATTGGGGCTCAACACCCCCCTGTGTGCCTGGGTCCTGGACTTTCTCTCCACCAGGCCCCAGGTAGTCAAGATGGGGGGAAATACATCGAAGTCCCTCACCCTGAGCACAGGATCCCCCCAGGGTTGCGTCCTCAGCCCCCTATTGTACTCCCTGTACACACATGACTGTGGCTAGGTTCAGCTCTAACTCAATAATCAAGTTTGCTGATGACACTGTGGTGGTGGGCCTGATCTCAGACAATGATGAGAAGGCCTACCGGGAGGAGGTGGCTGATCTGGCACTCTGGTGTCCGGACAACAGCCTCCTCTTGAACATCAAAAAAACTAAGGAGCTGATCGTGGACTTTAGGAGGGCACATCATCCGAGGACGTACACACCATTGAGGATAAATGGGGATACTGTGGATAGGGTGAGCTGTTTTAAATACCTGGGAGTCCACATCTCTGTGGATACGACATGGACATCACACGCTGCAGCACCGTGAATAAGGCAAGGCAGCACCTTTACCACCTCAGGCAATTGAGGAAACTCAGAGTGTCTCTGAGGATCCTCCAGTGCTTCTACTCAGCGGCTGTGGAAAGCATCTTGTCTGGAAATATCACAATTTGGTTTGGGAACTGCTCTGCCCAGGACACGAAGGCTCTGCAGAGAGTACTGCGTTCGGCCGAACGCACTATGGGAACTTCAGTCGCCCCCCTGCAGGAACTATACATCAGGAGGTGCAACTCCAGAGCCAATAAGATCATGGGAGACCCCTTCCACCCATGCAACGGACTGTTCCAGCTGCTATGGTCAGGCAAACGCCGTTGCCATGCTGTGAGAACAGAGAGGTTGAGAAGGAGTTTCTTCCCAGAGACCATTAAACTCCTACCTCACCAGGGACTAACTTTACTGTACCATTCTACTGTTTTTTTTAAATTGCTGGTTTTTTTTCCTTTTTCCTTCCTCCCACAATATTTAATATGTAAAAGAATATGTGATTCTGTTCCATTCTGTTTGTAGTTTGTTTGTTTTTTGCACAAAGTCCGCGAGCATTGCCACTTTTCATTTCACTGCACATCTCGTATGTGTATGTGACGAATAAACTTGACTTGACTTGACTTGATCTTTGCGAGAACAGATAGTAAAAATTGTTTTCATGAAGAACAGAATCAGCAATGTGATTTATTGAAAGAAGGTTTCTATAGAAATACTGCATTTCTGTATGACATCATGTCAAAGCAAAATGACTTGATTGTTTCTTTACAGGGTAAAACTAAGTCTATATATGATATGAGGCAAAAAATCCAAGCATTTTGAAAATACGCAGCTGTTATAGACTTATTAATTAACGAATACAATGAAAGGTTTATCTGACTTTGAGAATCATGACATCACACTCAAATTAGCATTTCAACCTCACCTAGTTGATGTCTCCAAGGCTCCTAAAGAACTGCAGATGGAATTGATTGAGCTCTCAGGAGATGACATTTTAAAGTCCTTATTTGACGCTAAGAAAGATCCAATTGAAATGTGGAAAAATGCAATCCCACGTCTTCGGCAACATGCACAAAAAATGCTTTCTTGCTTTTCAACCACTTATTGCTATGAGTCTACATTCACCTACCTAATCCAAATCAAGACACCCTTAAGGTCACAAATGACGGATACCCATCTAGAAGATCAGTTGAAACTGAGTACCTCCATGTTGCAACCAAATATTCAAATGCTTTCCCACAAAAAGTCATTAAAAGGTCACAACAAAGTCATTAAAAGGTTAGTTAACTTAAGAATTAACAAAATATTTTCATTTTCTTGAAATAAGTACATAATGGTTAGATTTTTACAAAATAATGTACATTTTGAAGTATATCTAATTGAAGTTTCTTGGATGTGGCCTTATTAGATTACAGCAAACTTAATACGGTGTTCCAACATGAAAAGGTTCCCCACCCCAGGGTTAGTGACTCCCTTTAGTAGGGGAGGACTTTTTTTGTCAGACTTTGTGAACTCTTGAAGCAGTTTTTCTGCCTTGCCTGAGATCTCTTGCTGTTTGTTCATGGCCTGATGTCAGGCATCTTAGGATAAGGCCCACCCATCACAGCTGGTTGAGTATGATCACAGCCTCAATCCTGGGGATGTTGGTTGGGACGTATATTTGTTCACCTCTTCTGTTAAAGCAATTGTAGGATAGGGTGGGAGATTGCAACCATCACATGGTCCGCACCGTTTCGACGAATGCAATCAATCCGGCGTGCACAAGCAAATAAGATCAAAATGAACAAGTTGTCCTCCAACTTTAGGCTGTGCACGCCATAAGCAAGAAGAAGAAGATTTGTAGGATTTTGCAGAGATAGCATTGATGGTATCCAGCAGTTAGAGGTGCTAATGGGTTGCTCATACTTCCTAAGTGTAGGAAGGAACTGCAGATGCTGGTTTACACCGAAGATAGACACAACATGCTAGAGTAACTCAACAAGTCAGGAAGCATCTCTGGAGAAAAGGAATAGGTGACGTTTTGGGTCAAGGTCCATCTTCAGACTGAGAGTCAGGGGAAAGGGAAACTAGAGGTATGAAAAGGTGCAGAATGAATCAGAGCCGGCACCGATGACTCAGGAAAGGTGTAGCCCACAATGGTCCATTGTTGGCTGGTGAAGAGGTGATAACGAAGGGATAGGAACAGTGAAACTAGCAAAAAGACTAGGATGGGGGAGGGATGGAGAGAGAGAGAATGTAAAGATTATGTGAAATTAGAGAAATTAATATTCACACTGCTGGGATGTAAGCTGCCCTGATTTTGGAGTGGTGGAAACAAAGATTGAACAGTTTCCTATTTATCCTGTATATTAACTATTTTTTGGAAGGACCCCTGTTGGAGTTAATGTGGAGCACTGCAGTGAGGAATGAGAGGAGGGTCGGTGTGGTGATGCAGCCTTGCCTCATCCCTTTCCATGCTCTGATTAGGTCTGTAGTGGATCACTTGGTAGAATCATGGCTTACAATACAATACAATACAATACAATACAATACAATTTATTGTCATTTGAACCCCATTGAGGTTCAAACGAAATGTTGTTTCTGCAGTCATACACACAAGAAAGAACCAAGACACAACACAATTTACACAAACATCCATCACAGCGCATCTCCTCCTCGCTGTGATGGAAGGCAAAGACTTATCTCTCCCCTGCACTCCCCATTCCCCTCCCGATGTCAGTCAAAGCCCCCGGCGGGCGATGGTAATTGTCCCGCGGCCATTTACACCGCGCCGGGTGATGCAAGGCCGCGCTCCGGGTCTTGTTGTTGGAGCCCCCGTCGGGCGCTAGCAAAGTCCCACAGCCATTCCAAGCCGCGCCGGGTGATGATGTAAGGCCCCGCTCCAGGTACTCTTCAATGCCGCAACTCGGGCGGGTGAAGTCGCCGTTGCGGAAGCCCCGAAAAGCGGTCTCCCAGCAGGGACCCGCGGGCTCCCAGTGTCACTGTCCACCAGACCTGCGGTAAGCCTCCGAATCTCCGGGGTCAGGTCGCAGCCGAGCGCCACCACAGCTCCACCCGCTCCGAACTCGGCCAGCTCCACGATGGTGAGTAGGTCCGCAGGCTCCGTGACTGGAGCCCCAGGTCGTTCCTGCTGGAGGCTGCTCCACGGTGCTCGGCCCCAACGATAAAGGGGACCCGATAGAGAAAAGGTCGGATTCTCCGTGCAGGGGATAGATTTTAAAAGTTTCCCCCACCCTCCGCCCCCCACACATATGCCCACACACATACAGAAAAAAATTAAATAAAAACTACATTCAAACGAGACAAAAAATAATAAAAAGACAGACGGACTGCAGAGGCCGCTGCGACGTGAGTCGCGCCGCCCACCGGATTTGTATGTTATTTGGAGGTAGACACAGAATGGTAACAAAGGGCCTGGCGATTTTAGAGGCAATTACTCACCCGAGGACCCATTGTGTCATCACTCCAATCTAGTTATCAATCTTCCTTACTACAGTAGTTCCAAAAAGGATCCCTCTGGAAAAGTGTTAATTAATTTATAGGATAAATAGGGAACCATATATAGTCCAAAGGAGAAGGGGATTTCTTAACCTGAAGGATGTTAATGAATCATTGGTTTAGACAATAGACAATAGGTGCAGGAGTAGGCCATTCGGCCCTTCGAGCCAGCACCACCATTCAATGTGAACATAGCTGATCATCCATGATCAATACTCCGTTCCTGCCTTCTCTCCATATCCCTTAACTCTGCTATCCCAAAGAGCTTAATCTAACTCTCTCTTGAAAGCATCCAGAGCCTCCACCGCCCTCTGAGGCAGAGAATTCCACACACTCCCAACTCTCTGCATGAAAAAGTTTTTCCTCATCTCCGTTCTAATTGGCTTACCACTTATTCTTAAACTATGGCCCCTGGTTCTGGACTCCCCCAACATTGGGAACATGTTTCTTGCCTCTAGCATGTCCAAACCCTTAATCTATATTACTAAAAGTCTGATCTTGACCAAATCCTGTTGACCTGTATATTGATTTTAGAAAAAACACTGCCACTTACGGCTGTGATTTTTGGCCACTCCGCTGTGCAGAACAAGAGGATTTTTCCCATCGATGAAAAATAAAAGAGTTATTAGTGTTTAAAAAATGTTGAGATTCTCTCTCCTGAAGGCCAAGCCCCTTCTGGAGGGACTATAAAACCCGGATGTGTTGAGTGCCTCAGTCAGTCTCTGCAAGATGGGGGAGCGAGAGGGTGACGTCTCGCAGTCTGAGCTGTGAATAACACTGAACACATGTCTACTAAACTATGAGTGTGGTTTTACTGACCTTGAATGCCCTTAATGTGGTTTGAAAATGATAATGTGGTTGGTTTGAAATAAAGCACAGCAAATAGTTGGTGGTGGTTGGTTTGAAATAAAGGACAGCAAATGGTTGGTGGTGGTTGGTTTGAAATGGCAAATGATTAAAAGTCAAAACTTGATAACTTCCTGTTTGCACTGTATATTGATTTTAGATAAAACGCTACCACTTACGGCTGTGATGTTTTGGCCATCTTACTCAGTCCCCCTCCGCTCATCAGGTGCAGAGGATTCTTCCTATTAATGAAAAATAAAAGTGTTATTGGTATTAAAAAAAATGTGAGAATCTCTCTCCTGTCAATCACGCCATGGGGGACCCCTTCCATCCCAGCAACAGGCTGTTCCAGCTGTTATGGTCAGGCAAACGCCTCCGTTGCCATGCTGTGAAAACAGAGAGGATGAGAAACAGTTTCTTCCCAGAGGCCATTAGGACTGTAAACTCCTATCTCACCAGGGACTAACTTACTGTATCTATTTACTGTTGTGTGGTGTCTTTTTAAATTGCTGTTTCTTCTTTTTTTTCTCCCACAAATATGTAATTCTGATTCTGTTTCATTCTGTTTTGTAGTTTTTTTTGCATAATCCGCAAGCATTACCACTTTTCATTTCACTGCACATGTCGTATGCATATGTGAGGAATAAACTTGACTTGACTTGACGATGAAGGCCACGCCCCTTCTGGTGGGAGTGGGGAGGGATTATAAAACCCAGAAGTGTGGGTGTGGCTCAGTCTCTGCAAGATGGGGGAGGGAGAGGTCACAAATGTGTCTGAGCTGTGAATCAACTGAACACACTGAATGTCTACTGAACTGTGAGTGTGGTGTTTATGTGGTGTTTATGTGGTGTTTATGTGGTGTTTTGTGTGGGTTTTATGGTGGTTTCATGGTGGTTTCACCCTGCTTGAAATGTTATGAAACTGCATTTGAATGTGGTGGCCTTGCACCCTGCATGAAATGATATGAAACTGCATTAGAAATTGGTGGCCTTGCACCCTGCATGAAATGATATGAAACTGCATTTGAATTTTGTGGCCTTGCACCCTGCTTGAAATTGCATAAAACTGCACTTGAATTTGGTGGCCTTGCACCCTACTTGAAATGGCATGAAACTGCACTTTATTTTGGTGGCCTTGCATCCTGCTTGAAATGGCATGAAACTGCACTTGAGTTTGGGAGCCCTGTACCCTGCTTGAAGTGGTAGGAAACTGCACTTGAGTTTGGTGCTTGCACCGTGCTTGAAGTGGTAGGAAACTGCACTTGAATTTGGTGGCCTTGCACCCTGCGTGAAGTGGTAGGAAACAGCACTTGAATTTGGTGGCCTTGTACCCTGCTTGAAGTGGTATGAAACTGCACTTGAGTTTGGTGCACTTTCACCCTGCTTGAAGAGGCCTGAAACTGCACCTGAATTTGGTGGTCTTGCACCCTGCTTGAAGTGGTATGAAATTGCACTTGAATTTGGTGGCCTTGCACCCTGCTTGAAGTGGTAGGAAACTGCACTTGAATTTGGTGGCCTTGCACCCTACTTGAAGTGGTATGAAACTGCACTTGAATTTGGTGGCCTTGCACCCTGCTTGAAGTGGTAAGAAACTGCAATTGAATTTGGTGGCCTTGCACCCTGCTTGAAATGGAATCCATGCTGACTCGAACCGATCTGGTTACTGCTATCCAAATGTACCGCGATTTCATCTTTTATTATTGACTCCAGCATCTTCCCCACCACCAATGTCAGGCTAACCAATTAGCAAGAACCTGGACCAACTTCAATTTGCTTCTCGTCACTATAGATCAACAGAGGATGCAATCTTACTGGCTCCCCTCTCTGCACTGGGCCACTTGGACAAAAAGAACACGTACGTCAGACTGTTGTTCATCGACTACAGTTGGGTATTCAACACTATCATCCCGTCCAAACTTGCTATTTAGCTCAGGAATCTTGTCTCTGTGCATCGCTATGCAACTTGATCCTCGATTTCCTCATTGGCAGATTACAATCAGTATTAAGAAATTGCAGAGAGTTTTGGACATAGCGCAGCCTATCACGTACACCAACCTCCCTTCCATTGACTCCATCTACATATCATGCTGCCTCAGAAAGCCAGCAGCATAATCAAGGACCTGTCTCACTTCTTCCCACTCCCATCAGGCAAGAGATACAGAAGTTTGAAAATGCAGACCTCCAGATTTAGGGACAGTTGCTTCCCAGCTGTTGTCAGGCAACTGAACCGTCCTCTCACCAGCTAGAGTGTGGTCCTGACCTCCCATCTATCTAACTGGAGATCTTTGAACTATATTTAATTTGACTTTATTGGACTTTATCTTACACTATTTGTTGCACCCTTTATCCTTTCTTTCTACATTATGCATGGCTTGATTGTAATCATGTACAGTCTTTTCTTTGACTGGATAACAAGAAACAAAAAAGCTTTTCACTTTACCTCAGTACTTATGACAACAATAAACAAACTCAACACTTCCTCCTCGATAACCATTAGCACAGGAGCACCTCAAGATTATGTTGATAGTCCTCTGCTCTATACTCATGACTGCATAGTCAAACACAGATCCAATACTTTCCTTAAATTGGCCAACAATGTCATCATTATTGGACGAATAACACATAATGATGAGTCAGAGTATGGGAGGGAGATTGAAAATCTGATTGAATGATTCCAGACCAACAATCTTGGTCTTAATGTCACCAAGACTAAATTCATAGCAAAAGGATTTGAGTATAAGAGCAGGGAGGTTCTACTGCAGTTGTACAGGGTCTTGGTGAGACCACACCTGGAGTATTGTGTACAGTTTTGGTCTCCCAATCTGAGGAAAGACATTCTTGCCATAGAGGGAGTACAGAGAAGACTGATTCCTGGGATGGCAGGACTTTCATATGAAGAAAGACTGGATAGACTTGGCTTGTACACGCTAGTATTCAGAAGATTGAGGGGGGATCTGATAGAAACTTACAAAATTCTTAAGGGGTTGGACAGGCTAGATGCAGGAAGATTATTCCCGATGTTGGGGAAGTCCAGAACTAGGGCTCACAGTTTAAGGATAAGAGGGAAGTCTTTTAGGATCGAGATGAGAAAATCATTTTTTACACAGAGAGTGGTGAATCTGTGGAATTCTCTGCCACAGAAGGTAGTTGAGGCCAGTTCATTGGCTATATTTAAGAGTGAGTTAGATGTGGCCCTTGTGGCTAAAGGGATCAGCGGGTATGGAGAGAAGGCAGGGATGGGATACTGAGTTGGATGATCAGCCATGATCATATCGAATGGCGGTGCAGGCTCGAAGGGCCGAATGGCCTACTCCTGCACCTATTTTCTATGTTTCTATGTTTCTAATTGGATTGTTGACTTTAAAAGGGGAAAGTCAGGGATCCATGAACCCTGGCGGTGGAGAGAGGCAGTAACTTCAAGCTCCTGGGAGTGCATATCTCTGAAGATCAGTCCTGGGCTCAGCACATAGATGCAATCATAAAGAAAGTCCATCAATGTCTCTCTACTTCCTTCAAATATTGAAAGATTAGGTATATCAATGAATACTCTCTTGAACATCTACAGGTGTACGGGAGAGGGCATTTTGACTGGTTGATACACCGGCTGGTTTGGCAACTCGAACACCCAGGAATGAAGGAGATTACAGGGAGTGGTAAACATTGTTGTAAACCTGTGAAGCCTGGTCTATTACGGGCACTGACCTCCCACCATTGAAGGGATCTATAGGATGTGCTGTCTCAATAAGACAGCCAATATCATCAAAAATTCATATCACGCCAGCCATGCTTTCATTTCACTCCTACCGTTGGAAGTAGGTAAAGGAGTGTGAAAACCATGACTACCAAGTTCAAGAATAGCTTCTTCACAACATCCATCAGGCTCTTGAACACTACACAACACTAACCTCAAGTATGAATTTCAATAGACTGTCTTAGATTTCACTGAGGACTTTAGGATTTTTTGCACTAGCATTGTAGTTATTAATGTACTGAATTGTTGTATATGATATATTATCTATGTGCATTGCTGACCTGTTAAGATGTTGCAAGTCAGAATTTCCATTGTTCGTTACAGATGACAATTAAACACCCTTGACTCTTGATAGTTTCATGTTTAAGAGGGAACAGCAGATGCTGGAAAATCAAAGGTAGACAAAAGTGCTGGAGAAACTCAGAGAGTGAGGCAGCATCTATGGAGCAAAGGAAATAGGCAACGTTTCATGTTGAGACCCGTCTTCAGACTGATGTGAGGGTGGGGGGGGGGGGGGGGGGGAAGAAGAATGGAAGAGGTGGAGACAGTGGGCTGAGGGAGAGCTGGGAAGGGGAGGAGAAAGCCCGGATTATCTGATATTTGAGAAGTCAATGTTCATACCGCTGGGGTGTAAAACTGCCCAAGCAAAGTATGAGGCGCTGCTCCTCCAATTTACGGTGGGCCTCACTCTGGCCATGGAGGAGGCCCAGGACAGAAAGGTCGGATATGGATTGGGAGGGGGAGTTAAAGTGCTGAGCCACCGGGAGATCAGGTTGGTTGTTCTCACGGGTGTACAGCAGCTGACATCTAGAGCAGTGGATGCAATAGATGAGGTTGGAGGAGGTGCAGGTAAACCTCTGCCACACCTGGAAAGACGGCTTGGGTCCTTGAATGGAGTCAAGGGGGGAGGTAAAGTGACAAGTGTAGCACTTCCTGCGGTTGCAAAGGAAAGTGCCAGGAGAGGGGGTGGTTTGGGTGGGAAGGGATGAATCGACCAGGGAGTTACGGAGGGAGCGGTCTCTGTGGAAAGCAGACGGGAGGAGATGGGAAGATGTGGCAAGTGGTGGGATCCCATTGGAGCATTATTTATTGTATGTGACGGCTGGTGGGGTGGAAGGTGAGGAGGTGAGGACAAGGGGGACTCTGCCCTTGTTACGAGTGGGGGGATGGGGAATGAGAGCAGCATTACGGGGTATAGAAGAGACCCTGGTGAGAGCCTCATTTATAGTAGAAGAGGGGAACCCCCGTTCCCTGAAGAATGAGGACATCTCCAATGCCCTGGTGTGGAACACCTCATCCTGGGAGCAGATGCAGCATAGACGGAGGAATTGGGAGTAGGGGATGGAGTCCTTACAGGAAGCAGGGTGGGAAGAAGTGTAGTCCAGATAGCCATGGGAGTCGCCCTTCCCAGCTCTTCCTCAGCCCACTGTCTCTGCCTCTTCCTTTCTTCTTCCCGCACCCCCACCCCCCACCCCCACCCTCACATCAGTCTAAAGAAGGGTCTCAACCCACAACGTTGCCTATTTCCTTCGCTCCATAGATGTTGCCTCACCCGCTGAGTTTTTCCAGCATTTTTGTCTACTTTGATGGTTTCATGGTCACTGTTAATGAGATTAGATGAGATTTCACAGAATTCTGCTTGATCTCTGCTCTTCTGCCTTGGTTCAATATCCCTGATCCTCTTGCTTAGCAAAAAATTACCCATGAGCACCAACTGATCTCGCATCTATTCTCTAGGGACAGAGTTCCAGATATCTCCTCCTCTCTGAACGGAATTACAGACAAAACTCAAAGTAATCATGACTTTCCCTTGAGAACCTTCTCAGAAACTTTAATCGAGGCAATGCCGGCCAGGGGCGGAAATCACTATAAAACATGGGGGGGGGACACAATATTTTGGCGGCCGCTCGCGCACGCGCACACACACACACACACGAGACTTCGGAGGCTTCGGCTGTGGGCCCTAAAGATGGTAAGACTGGGAGCTGACCTGGTTGGTGACCGACTCTGACCTCCAGCAACAACAGCTTTTTCCGCCCTGCCTCGTGGGGCTTCAATTGGCCCGTTCACGGGGTCTTCCATCGCCCGGCATTGGCTTATAACCAGCCGCGGGATCTTCCATCGCCCGGCAGGGGCTTCAACATCAGGAGGCTCGATTCCCTCAACGCAGCAATTTGACCGCGGGGCGATGGAAGATCCCGCAGCCGATTTTAAGCCGCGCCGGGCTGGGCGATGAAAGGCCCCGTGAACAGGCCAATTCAAGCTCCGCTCTATGATCTTTGCTTCACCAGAACGTCTCTCTCCTCCATCCTCTATCCTCTATCCTATGTCCCACCCCCCTACGTCCACCTCTGACCGACACCTCGCTCCTCCAATCATCATGGTCCCCCACTGCCTGCTGACCAATGTCTCTCTCGTCCAATCGGCACCCTCGATCATCAGACTCACCCCCACTGTCTCGCGGAAAGCGGAGATTTTTAATAGATTTTCTTTTACACCAAATTAAAAAATCCGATTACAAAACATGGGGGGGATTGTCCCCCACCTCTCAAAGCATGGAGGGGACGTGCCACCCCGTTCCCCCAGGATTTCTGCCAATGCCTGAAGGTGTGTGGCATTTGTGCAAAGATCAATCAAGATTTTAACATTGTGGACAGTTTAAAAAGCAGCCGTGTGAACAGAGGTTTATCAGCTAGTGCAGAAACAGTGCCTGCAGGAATGGCAAGATCAATCAAGTGACAGAAACCAGGGCTTTGTATACACAGACCTGGCATGAGGAAAAAGAGTGACACTCAACTGGTTACTTTCTGCATTGAAAGATTACCATCCAGAGAATTCTAAAAATGTTTTTTTCCAAGATTCCTGTTCAAAATCGCCGGAAATGTCAGTGAACTAATATGCAGCAGTAGGATGGATAACTGAAGCAGATTACTGTACAGAGGAGATTTAGTTGCATTACAGGTCATTCAACATGCCAGCTCTGTAAGAGTTGCTTGAGATCATTGCCGTAGCTTTATAAGTCAATCTTGTTTACAAGAGATTTACTTAGATGCAACTGATTGACTGCAGTGAAAGTATTACTGGTCACAAACCATGGTTTCTTAATGGCTGTGTGTGTGTGGGTCAGAAGCATGTGATGTGCATTCAGGCAAAACAAAGCAAGAATAGTCATGTTGGGAAAAAAACAACCTTACAAGTACTGTCACAGGTTAATATCTCATTCAAAAGTTTCAAAAAATAAAAATATTGGTTTTATGTTTGTCTGATAAAGATCTGGGGCCATTTATGTGATACTAATGAAATGATTGAAGTATTCAAAGAAGAATGCTTATTTTGTTTAAATTGATGCCTTTGTCAACAATTATGTGATACCTGGGATGACAAGTTTTTTTTGTTGCATCATATTGGAACTGTACTCCAGGTTAGAAGAATGATGGATGATCTCAGATTCAGTTTAAGGTTAGTTTATGGTCATTGTCACAAGGGAACAATTACATTCTTGTTTATGTGAAGTTCATAGAGTAAACAGTATACATACAATAATGGTAAACACAACAATAAATACAACATTGAGTTCAAAACAGCAGAATGGTGCAAAAATTGCAGTTCAATCTGAAGTTCTGCAAAATAATCCTAAAGTACAATAACACAATAATTGAATTAGATAGAATTAAGAGTAAAAGTACCTGTCAGCATTTCAGGAAGGGTGTGTGCAAGAGGCAACTGGTTGAAGAAAAAGACACAAAGTGTTGGAGTAACTCAGCATCTCTGGAAAACATGTTTTGGGTTAAAGTCTACAATGGGAATGAAGCTGTTCTTAAGTCTCGATATAAGGGCCACTTAGGCTGTGGGCCGAGGAGCTTTATTCCAGTGTTTCGTGACCCAAGTCACAGAACTACATGAAATTTTCACATATTGTGTAAAAAAATTATATAAATCACCCCTGAAACTCGTCATGAATAAGACTTGCACATTTTTATTAAATTAGAGAAAAAATGGAAAAATTTCGGGTATTTTTAGTCCAATCAAAGCACGTTTAACATTGAGTTGTCTGCCAGTTGGCCAATCACGCGTTTTGTTTCAGGCTAGCACACAACATAGCTGAGAGGACTTCACTGATGCCTGTTTTACTGGAGATTCCGATTAAGGTTCTTTGTCGTGGAAACTTGCAGCAGGGTAATTGAATTTAGTGAGAAAAGCATTAAGAAGTCTGAAAAATGTGCAGCTAAGTGGATAGAAGTGGAAGAAAGTCTCGAAAGCAAAGTCCCTGCTGAGGTGATGCAGTCAAACTTTGTGAATCAACGAACTGTTCGTATTGGTGGAAATGTGTCAGCCTCGATAACAATCAGCACGGGAGCACCTCAAGGCTGCGTGCTCAGCCCCCTGCTGTACTCACTCTATACTCATGACTGCGTAGCCAGTCACAGTGCGAACTCCATCATCAAGTTCGCTGATGACACCACGGTTGTGGGACGTATCACTGATGGGGATGAGTCAGAGTATAGAAGAGAGATCGAGCAACTGTCCATATGGTGCCAGCGCAATAACCTGGCCCTCAACACCAGCAAAACCAAGGAACTGATTGTGGACTTTGGAAGGAGTAGGAGGGGGACCCACAGCCCCATTTATATCAACGGGTCGATGGTTGAAAGGGTTAAGAGCTTCAAATTCCTGGGCGTGCACATCTCTGAAGATCTTTCCTGGTCCGAGAACACTAATGCAATTGTCAAGAAAGCTCATCAGCGCCTCTACATCCTGAGAAGATTACGGAGAGTCGGTTTGTCAAGGAAGACTCTCTCTAACTTCTACAGGTGCACAGTAGAGAGCATGCTGACCGGTTGCATCGTGGCTTGGTTCAGCAATTTGAGCGCCCTGGAGAGGAAAAGACTACAAAAGGTAGTAAACACTGCCCAGTCCATCATCGGCTCTGACCTTCCTTCCATCGAGGGGATTTATTGCAGTCGCTGCCTCAAAAAGGCTGGCAGTATCATCAAAGACCCACACCATCCTGGCCACACACTCATCTCTCTGCTACCTTCAGGTAGAAGGTACAGGAGCCTGAAGACTGCAACAACCAGGTTCAGGAATAGCTACTTCCCCACAGCCATCAGGTTATTAAACCTGGCTCGGACAAAACTCTGATTATTAATAACCCATTTTCTGTTATTTGCACTTTATCAGTTTATTTATTCATGTGTATATATATTTATATTATGGTATATGGACACACTTATCTGTTTTGTAGTAAATGCCTACTATGTTATGTGTGCTGAAGCAAAGCAAGAATTTCATTGTCCTATACAGGGACACATGACAATAAATTCACTTGATTCACTTGAACTTGAACTGAAAGGTAAGCGCTAAAGTCTGAATTTATAGCGGCCGTTTCCTGGAAAACGAAGGAATATATCTATCTGGAATATATTTAGGTATAATAATATATTATATGCCTGACCCGCAGAGTTACTCCAGAACTTTGTGTCTAATGTCCACAAATGAATCTTCTTTACTCTGCATGCTCTCCAATGCAGTCATATATTTCTTATAGTGCAGTGATCAGAACTGCACACAATGTTTCAAGTGTTATTTATATCATGTTTTTTAAATAATATATTATATTATTATACCTATATTACTATCTGGAATATATATAGGTATAATAATATTATATATACCTATCATTATACCTATATATATTCCAGTAATATAGGTATAATAGGTATAATAATATTATATATTATTATACCTATATTACTATCTGGAATATATATAGGTATTATGATATATAGTTTAAATGGACTGCAACACGGAAATAGGCTGCCCATCGTGTAATATGGGCATTGGCCACTAGATGGCGCTTACTTTCCCGATCTCATTTTCTAATTAGTTTCTAATAGTGCAACTTTCGGCAATGACGAGTTATGACTTCCTTCTCAATTATATTTCTTCTAAATCTGTGGAAAATTTCATGTAGTTTGGTGACTTAGGTCACGAAAACTGATTTCTGGGCACATTTTTGATGCTCGGCCCACAGCCTAACTCAAGCTCCCTTTTCTTCTGCCAGTGGGTAGAACAGAGAAAAGAAAGTAGCCAGTATGACAGGTATCCGTTATCATATATTCAATCTTCTAAATGAAATGCACCATGAAGACGGACTGCCGGAAAATAAGGGACGAGCCTCGGATAAACTGGACTGTGTTCACCACACTCTGCAGGTTCAGGTGGTCAAGAGCAGAGTACCTGCCATACCAGGCTGCAATAAACCAGTCATAGTGATTTCTACAGTCATCTGTAGAGGTTTGAGACAACCCTCAAGAACATGCTGAATATTCTCAGATGCTCAAGAATGTAAACTCACTGGTGCACTTTCCTCTAAAGTCCTCAAAGATTTGACAGAGTTAATATTTCCTCATCGTAACACAAGCTGAAATATAATTCTGGTTGGAGCAGTGACATACAGCAACATGGCAGTGGAAACATAACACCAACATAATACATCCTACTTCCTACTTCAGTCTTGGAGAATTCCTGAAATTCTTCATATCTAACAGCCATTGCACAACGTCAAACGATGCAACATCGGCATGCTATTTCCTGATCACTTTGGGTAAACTTCCAACATATAGTCAAAGCCCGATATATGAATGAATGAACGAATGAGTGTTTATTGGCCAAGTATGTACACATACAAGGAATTTGCCTTGGTGCTCCCCTCGCGAGTAACAACACGACATACAGTAAACCATTAAGAATAAAACATAACACATTAAAACATTATAGTTTAAACAAGTGAATGAAGTAAAATACCAGAGGAAAAAGAGGCTACAGACTTTTGGTTATTGAGTAGAGCTACTGCTCGTGGAAAAAAAGCTTTTTATGTCTGACTGTGGCGGCTTTGACGGTCCGGAGTCGCCTTCCACAGGGAAGTGATTCAAAGAGTTTGTGGCCAGGGTGAGAGGGGTCAGAGATGATCTTACCTGCTCGCTTCCTGGCCCTTGCAGTGTACAGTTCGTCAATGGGGGGAAGGTTGCAGCCAACAACCTTCTTAGCTGATCGAACGATTCGCTGCAGCCTCCGGATGTCGTGCTTGGTGGCTGAGCCAAACCAGACTATGATGGAGAAGGTGAGGACAGACTCTACGATGGCCGTATATACCTGTAATTGGACGACCATTGCCTATGGCAGATTGTCTTTTCTCAGCTGCCGCAGGAAGTACATGTTGCGCCTTTTTGACTGTGGAGTCGATGGTATCAGTTTTGTGGAACATGCATGTGGCAGATTTTGCCATTGATTATGAATCATGTACAATTGTCCTTTCCACTAATACCAATGTTTATCCTCTGCCACTTACACCCAGACCTAAGTTGGATTTTGGATTCTTACAGCTTTTGGACACTGCATCGGGGGGTGAAAGAACTATTCCCTCTAACCTAGTCATGTGTCCCATTCTAGTCATCTTTCATTTTCTCTCATTCAGATATTCATCATAATATTATGAGCTATTGTGAGTTCTGGTCTCAATATAGTTTCCAATTTGAAAAAAACATTGCCTTTTTGATGCTGATGATTTTAAGTTATCATTTTGAAAACAAGATCTTCATCAAAATAATACCTCACTCATTGATACAAAGTGCTTTTAATAGACAATAGAAAATAGGTGCAGGCGTAGGCCATTTGGCCCTTCGAGCCAGCACCGCCATTCAATGTGATCATGGCTGATCATTTCTAATCTGTACCCCGTTCCTGCCTTCTCCCCATATCCCCTAACTCCACTATTTTTAAGAGCCCTATCTAGCTCTCTCTTGAAAGCATCGAGAGAACCCGCCTCCACCGCCCTCTGAGGCAGAGAATTCCACAGACTCACCACTCTCTGTGAGAAAAAGTGTTTCCTCATCTCCTTATTCTTAAACTGTGGCCCCTGGTTCTGGACTCCCCCAAAATCGGGAACATGTTTCCTGTCTCTTGCGTGTCCAAACCCTTAACAATCTTATATGTTTCAATGAGATCACCTCTTACCCTTCTAAATTCCAGAGTGTACAAGCCCAGCTCTTCCATTCTGTCAGCATATGACAGTCCCGCCATCCCGGGAATTAACCTTGTAAACCTACGCTGCACTCCCTCAATAGCAGGAATGTCCTTCCTCAAATTAGGGGACGAAAACTGTACACAATACTCCAGGTGTGGTCTCACTAGGGCTCTGTACAACTGCAGAAGGACCTCTTTGCTCCTATATTCGATTCCTCTTGTTATAAAGGCCAACATGCCATTCGCTTTCTTCACTGCCTGCTGTACCTGCATGCTTACTTTCATAGACTGATGCACAAGGACCCCCAGATCCCATTGTACTTCCCCTTTTCCCAACTTGACGCCATTTAGATAGTAATCTGCCCTCCTGTTTTTGCTACCAAAGTGGATAACCTCACATTTATCCGCATTAAACTTCATCTGCCATGCATCTGCCCACTCCCCCAACCTGTCCAAGTCACGTGCTCTCTCATAGCATCCTCCTCACAGTTCACACTGCCACCCAGCTTTGTGTCATCTGCAAATTTGCTAATGTTACTTTGAATCCCTTCATCCAAATCATTGATGTATATTGTAAATAGCTGCGGTCCCAGCACTGAGCCTTGCGGTACCCCACTGGTCACTGCCTACCACTATTCATCCAATGAAATTATTCCTCTTGAATTGGCATTCTTGTAATGTATAGAAAGAAGCAGCCAATATGATTGAATTGCGATAATGACTGGACAATCTGTTATGTTGAATGGGGGATATTGGCCAAAACACCAAAGATCAATGGTTCAGTGGTTCTTCCCAATATCTTCCCTGCTCTTCAAAATAATGATTTAAAATCGGATGGAGCCTAGTTTAAGTTTTCATCTGAAAGACAGCAACTCTACCAGTCACTGTGTCTTCGATACAGAAACGGATTGATATACATAGGCCTCCAAATAGACAAGACATATGTTGACAGAAAGACACACACATACAAGTTACGGTTAGGTAGACCCAACACTGAATACACATACAATTAGAGAAATACATGTAATAGACACAAAACATAACCACCCAATAATTCAAACAATTTTTGTTTATGTACAGGTTATATCTTGAAATAGAATATATTTGTTCAATTACATTTTTATCTTTATGCTCCAAGATATTTTGTCAGATTTACTGCTCCTGCATGTTGTTATTATGGTTAGCACACAATGAACACCTTGAAATAATAACTGAAATATTTAAAGTTTATCAAAACATATTTGGAAGTTAAAAAAATAGCTCTTAGCTATTCCATACTCCTATTTGTTAATCTGTGAAAATAACTCTTGTAAATCATACACATATGGTGGAATTTACAGTTATGCAGATTCTTGATAGATTTAATCTTCTCAATTTCTTTGATGCAAGGTTGATAATTTGGGGATGATATATCAATCATCATGTACAAGAGTTGTTGGCCCAAATCAAATCAAGTGAACTAGTAAAATAAGGAAAGGACTTTATATTTTCAATGTACATTGGTCACCAGTTCTCTTTTACCTTAAATGTACCAGAAGAGATTTTCAGTCAGAGGTTGCTTAAAATGAAGAAAAATCACAAAGAATGAGCTTCTTATTGAGCACAGATCATGAATCTTCATTGCAGTATTTTAGAATATTCAATGTCAAAGATTTTGATATTTTAATAATAAAAATAACGTCATTGTTCAATCAGGGAGTGGAACTGTCCATACCATTGCCAAATATTTTGTTTATACTTAATAAACATTTAAAATATAATAGTGTAATTGTAATATTGATTTCTAAATGAAATCAGATGAATTATTTAACATGGAACAGAAAAAAATCTGAAAGTGGAGTAAATGACACAAAGTAGTGGTTTCATATATTTACCATCGCAGAGTCAACAACAGATGTAATGAAAATGTAATATAAAAGAACTGCAGATAACCGTTTATACCAAAGATAGACACAAATTGCTGGATTGACTCAACAGATCAAGTAGCATCTCTGGAGAAAATGGATAGGTGACGGTTTGGGTCGGGACCTATTGGTCACCTATCAAGGGCCTAATATAGGTCCCAGGTCCTTGACCAGGATATTGGGACTGAACTGCTTGAATTAAAATTTCTACCAAATTACAACACAAAATGAAAAAAAAAAATTAGTGAAACCACAGGAAGTCAAACATTCCACAACAGATTGAAATGATAAAATCATTTACTATTCACAGTATTGTTTGGGGAAACTTGTTGGTTTGCAAGTCTAGAGTGGTAAGATTGGAAGAATTGCAATAAGCAACAAAATGTTTATTTTATGAGCAAAGTTAAGAACCAATGAAGGTCTGGAAAGGAGAAAGCGCCTTTCTGTCAGAATTATTCAGTGCATATTTATACGGGATGTCTCCACTGGAGCCAATGCTTTCTTTGTGATATTTTAGATGTTTGCATTTGTACACAATATATAATTAAGGGATGGTTCTGTAAAATTAACCAACTGTTTGTGTATATTTTATCTCCCAAACATATAGCTAATAATTTACATCTAAATTAGGCTTTATAGATAAAGCCTAATAGATAGCCAGTTTGGTTTTAAAGCTAACATGGCTGACTTGTCTATGTATGCCCTAAAGGAGATTGTAAACAAATACAGAGGAAAAAACTTATCAATTCTTATGTGCTTTATTGATGCTTCCAAAGCCTTTGACCGTGTTAATCATAGAAAGTTGTTTGTTAAATTGAGTCAAAGAGGGGTGCCTAAATACATTGTGAGAATTCTGGCCTACTGGTATGTCCACCAGACTATGCAAGTAAAATGGGGCAATAGGATCTCAGCCCCATTTGGGGTTAGCAATGGTGTTAGACAAGGGGGAAATGGTACAGTCCTTTTTAATCATTATATTGATGATCTGTCCAAGCAACTAAAAGCCTGTAATACTGTGTGCATGATTGGTAATACTTTAGTGAACCATATTATGTATGCAGATGATCTTGTGGTGTTTAGTCCATCTAGCGCTGGTCTCCAGCAGCTCCTTACTATATGTTCTGTGTACGGTGTGGAACCTGATATCAAATATAATGCTGGTAGGAGTGCTGTTATGATCTGTAGAACCAAAGAGATCACTGTGGTGGAAGGCACAAAATTTGGCCAGTCCTCCTCCATTTCCCCCCCGTGGTCGGGACCAGAGTCCAGAGCCAGTCCAGAGTCGGCTCTTCCCCACCGGAGACTGCGGCTTTAGGTTGGTGTAGGCCGCAGGCCGGCGGTCGAAGATTTAAAGTCCCCGCTGTGCCGCAGCCATCGGCACCACAGACCGCAGGGCCGGCAGTCGAACCTCCCCTCCAGGGGTGATGGTAAGTCCACGCCGGGTCAGCGGTAGAAATAGGCCGCGGGCCGGCAGTGGTGGCTTCTTCTTCCCCCGGGTCCCCCACGAGGGATCCCAGGCTGCAGACGCCGCACCAGCTGGAGCTCTGCAGACTGCGGCTTCAGGCTGCGACTTCAGGCTGCCGGCTGCCGAGGGCCAGCAGAACGGAGCGCTCCGCTCCGGCGAGCCTTAGCGAGGGCTCGCCCGCTCCACGCCGAGAGTTCGCGCTGCGCCCGCCGCTGAAGCCCCGGGCGCGTCTCCGGGATAGGCCGCCCAATCCTCATTGTTAGGCCACGGGGGGAGGCGGCCTGGAAAAATTTGCCTCTCCGTGGAGGAGGCGACCAAAATGGTTTCCCCCTTACCCCCCCCACACCACCCCCACGCCACCCCCCACGCAAAACACACAAAGAAACATTAAAAACATACTTTAAAACATACTAAAGAAACTAAAAAAATTGTAAAAAACGGACACGCTGCTGACAGGGCGCCGGCTTGCAGCGCCCCCACCAACCAATCACATATACTGCACACCTGTGGTCAAACTACAGGAAGACAGGTTTACAGAGACTAAAGATGGCGTATAATTATGCCATGAGAACACTGCTAAGGAAATCTAGATGGTGTAGTGCCAGTGATATGTTTGTGGCTGTAGGAGTCAGTACTTTAGAAGCTATCCTAAGAAATCATATGTATTAATTTATTTGCAGGATTAATGACTGAAAATATAAATATATTGGTCTTATCAAACATAAGGTTTAGCACTACATGCTACCAATCCCAGCTGTGGAGACATTGGTATAGTTGTCTCATTGTAGGACACTGATCTTTATTTTTATTCTGGATTTTAAATCATGTATTGTGTTTTAGTGTATAATTGATGATGCTCTGAAATTTCGTTCAAACCGTAAGGTCTGAATGACAATAAAGGTAATTTTAATTCTAATTCTAATTCTAATAAGTAATTTACTAAGCTTTTATAAATATTTTATGGTGTTTTTATATGCAATGTATTTTTATGTAATGTTGTCTCTTGTCTGGACCTAATAAAATAATTTATTGATATCACCCATCATGTAGTTGGATACTTGGCCATAACAAATAACTGAGCCATCAATCTCCTTTTTTTTTTACAGCAGAGTGCAAACATAATTTACGCAACCTTGATCACTCATCAAATCAATGTTTTCATATAAATGCTGCAGGCACACACGAGGTTGCAGTTTTTGCCTCAGAGATCTGTACTATGAGTTTGGTGTGAGCCTGCCCCAAGTTGCCGCCAAATAACCATATAACCATATAACAATTACAGCACGGAAACAGGCCATCTCGGCCCTACAAGTCCGTGCCGAACAATTATTTTCCCTTAGTCCCACCTTCCTGCACTCATACCATAACCCTCCATTCCCTTCTCATCCATATGCCTATCCAATTTATTTTTAAATGATACCATCAAACCTGCCTCCACCACTTCCACTGGAAGCTCATTCCACACCGCTACCACTCTCTGAGTAAAGAAGTTCCCCCTCATGTTACCCCTAAACTTCTGTCCCTTAATTCTGAAGTCATGTCCTCTTGTTTGAATCTTCCCTATTCTCAAAGGGAAAAGCTTGTCCACATCAACTCTGTCTATCCCTCTCATCATTTTAAAAACCTCTATCAAGTCCCCCCTTAACCTTCTGCGCTCCAGAGAATAAAGACCTAACTTATTCAACCTTTCTCTGTAACTTAGTTGTTGAAACCCAGGCAACATTCTAGTAAATCTCCTCTGTACTCTCTCTATTTTGTTGACATCCTTCCTATAATTGGGCGACCAAAATTGTACACCATACTCCAGATTTGGTCTCACCAATGCCTTGTACAATTTTAACATTACTTCCCAGCTTCTATACTCAATGCTCTGATTTATAAAGGCTAGCATACCAAAAGCTTTCTTTACCACCCTATCTATATGAGATTCCACCTTCAAGGAACCATGCACGGTTATTCCCAGATCCCTCTGTTCAACTGTATTCTTCAATTCCCTACCATTTACCATGTACGTCCTATTTTGATTTGTCCTGCCAAGGTGTAGCACCTCACATTTATCAGCATTAAACTCCATCTGCCATCTTTCAGCCCATTCTTCCAAATGGCCTAAATCACTCTGTAGACTTTGGAAATCCTCTTCATTATCCACAACACCCCCTATCTTGGTATCATCTGCATACTTACTAATCCAATTTACCACACCCTCATCCAGATCATTGATGTACATGACAAACAACAAAGGACCCAACAGATCCCTGAGGCACCCCACTAGTCACCTGCCTCCAACCCGACAAACAGCCATCCACCATTGCCCTCTGGCGTCTCCCATTCAGCCACTGTTGAATCCATCTTGCTACTCCTGCATTTATACCCAACAGTTGAACCTTCTTAACCAACCTTCCATGAGGAACCTTGTCAAAGGCCTTACTAAAGTCCATATAGACAACATCCACTGCTTTACCCTCGTCAATTCCCTAGTAACCTCTTCAAAAAATTCAAGAAGATTAGTCAAACATGACCTTCCAGGCACAAATCCATGTTGACTGTTCCTAATCAGACCCTGTTTATCCAGATGCTTATATATATTATCTCTAAGTATCTTTTCCATTAATTTGCCCACCACTGAAGTCAAACTAACAGGTCTATAATTGCTAGGTTTACTCTTAGAACCCTTTTTAAACAATGGAACAACATGCGTAGTACGCCAATCCTCGGGGACTATTCCCGTTTCTAATGACATTTGAAATATTTCTGTCATAGCCCCTGCTATTTCTACACTAACTTCCCTCAATGTCCTAGGGAATAACCTGTCAGGACCTGGAGACTTATCCACTTTTATATTTTTCAAAAGTGTCAGTACTTCTTTTATTTTGAAACTCATAGTATCCATAGCTACTCTACTAGTTTCCCTTACCTCACATAATTCAATATCATTCTCCTTGGTGAATACCGAAGAAAATAAATTGTTCAATATCTCCCCCATCTCTTTTGGCAATCTAATAAGCAATCTAATTCACAGTGGATTAAGAAAAATGAAACAGAGAAAACAGAAAATTAGCTAACATTGTTTGGTTAATTACATTGTTGGCAATGACCATTATGCTCCCCAATCTAATTATGAATTCCATCACTTGAAATGCAATTCACTTGTCTTAATGTTTCTCTCTTTCTGTAGTAAGTCCAAAATTGAGCAATTTGTTTCTGAAATATATGTTGAATTGGTTCTCAGTGAGAAAACAGCCATAGAATTGACCCGGCATTCTCCCAATCTCCCATATTAACTCCAATGTAGATAAACAAAACTATGGAGAAACAACTATGGAGTTGATAAATAAGGCATTTCTGCCTTTCTCAGGTGGAAGGTAAATTTATTCCAAAAAATCTTGAACAAGGAAGTAATCTAACCTTCTAAAAAATAAAGTGATTTAAATATCCTGTGGTAACCTTCTAAACCTGCTGTAGCACGGAATTAGAAAGATGAGAAAAGTTAACAAACCATAAATTTTATGCATAGACGTGATTTTAATCCATCAATTTTGATAGAACACTATGTATAGCATTTTGTCAAAAACAGGGCGGAACGGTTCAAAGGTTCAAATGGTATTTTATTGTCACGTGTACCAATTAAGGTACAGTGAAACTCAATTTACCACAGTCATACTAAAAAAAGCAACAAAACACACAACTACATAACTACACAACTACACAACTACATTAACATCCACCACAACAGATTCCCCACATTCCTCACTGTGATGGAAGGCAATAAATTCTAATCTTCTTCACTCTTCATTCTCCCGCAGACGGGGCAGTTGAGGCAATCGAAGATTCCACGTCGGGGCGCTTGAAGTTCCCACGTAGGGGCGATCGAAGCTCCGGTGATCGGGGCGGTCGAAGCTTCTGTGGCCTGGAGCTCCCGAAGTCGGTCCCTAACCAGGGACCACGAGCTCCACAATGTTAAGTCCTCCCGGCAAGAGGCCGCCAACTCCTCGATGTTAGGCTGCAGTGTGGACGGAAATACAATACAGAAAAAGATAATTGCATCTCCGTCGAGGTAAGAGCTTTAAAAAAGTTTCCCACAACCCCCACATAAAACAAATCTAAAGAACACTAAAACATATATTTAACACATACTAAAAAACAACAAAGAAGAAAAGGATGAGACAGACTGTTGGCGAGGCAGCCGCTGCAGCGCCACCTGGTGGTTCTAGAAATCTGAAAGTTCCCTGTCAGAATACTTTGTAAGTCTCAAAATGTTTGCTGGAATAATGGTGCTGAGGCCAAGTGCCAGCTCTTTGACACCTGCTCATGCCTACCTCTTGATTATGACCCCACAGATGAACACCTGGCCATCATCTCCCAAACCATTTCTGATCTCGTCACCTCTGACCATCTGCCCTCCACATCCTCCAAGTTTATTGTTCCCTACCCACGCGCTGCCTGCTTCTATCTCCACCCCCATAAAATGAATCAGAAGAAGGGTCTCGACCCGAAACGTCACCTATCCATGTTCTCCAGAGATGCTGCTTGACCTGCTGAGTTACTCCTTTTGTGTATTAACCAGCTTCTGCTTTTCTTTAGCTCTAGGTTTGAATGAGTTCTGGCGTAAAATAAAACAAAGAGGTTAGGTTAGCTCCACTGTAATTTGGCTTGTGTTCAGACCAGGCAGGTTTGGTGTTATTCTGTGCAGCTTCAGATTTTCTTCTTGCATGGGTCTGAAAGCCTATACCTGCAACAGCTGAACTCCATAAAAAACCACGTGGAGACCGATGTTATGTTACATAAACACTGACATGACTTTGGGTTGTATCCAAGGGAATTAACTAATTTGTATTCAGTTTGGACATACGGTGCTGTCCTTTCACATGTAAAATATTTAAAGGACCAGAGAAACATAAAACATTTATGACACAGAAGAGAGCTCATGGCCCATTGTGACTGCATTGGTTGAAAAGAGCTACGCAACCTAATCCCAGCAAGAGGTTCATATGCTCATCTAAACTGATACAATTACAAATTCATTGCCAGGCCTGCAGATTAATTGGCATAGTAAACTAACTTGTCTCCTGAAGTATAGTGGAGCAGTGGTAGAGTTGCTGCCTTATAGAGCCAGAGACCAGGTTCGATCCTGACGATATGTAGTTTGTACATTCTCCCTGTAATCATGTGTGTTTTCACCAGGTGCTCCAGTTTCCACACACACCCCAAAGATGTACAGGTTTGTAGGTTAATAAGCTTCAGTAGAAATTGTAAAACGTCCCTAGTGTGTAAGATAGTGGGAATATATGGGGTTATCACTAGACACCGTGGACCGAAGGGCCTGTTTCCACGCTGTATTTATAAAGTCTAAAAGTCTTCAGTGCTGCCCTCTATCCTTTCAAAGTATTATTACTCTTCTCAAACATCAGCAACCCTTCTGTTTTTCCACTGAACTGAAATGACCCTAATCAAAGTCACAAATGGCCTCAGCATATCTTGAAACAAGTGTAATTTCCTCATCCCCCTTCATCTCTTTGGAATCTTTAATGCAGTTATCTGCACCATCTTCCAACAATAACTCTCCATGTGTTTTCGGCTCAGCATTCTATGCATCATTTCTTTCTTGGGATCTAATGGCAGTCCCAGCATCTTTGGCATTGGCTTCTCGTCATGCCCTTTATTGCTACTATCCAAAGAACTGGGGTCAGGTTCCACATTTCCTCTGTGATTCCAGGCTCATTCACTCCGCTGCATGTCCCAACCCATCACTCGGCGTGGACGCAGATGACTTCACCCACTGATGAGAGAAAACTGTTCCTTCCTTACCACAGCCAACTGCTCCAGCACATTTAGTGTGCACTTTGCATCTTTGTGCTACACTTGCGATGACTCTCTTTTACCTCCAGGATAAAATAATGTGTGGGGCTCCTTACAGAGTGATACTTGGTGGTAGGGTGTTAAAAATGTACGTGATGCACCACTTAAGGTAGGTATGTTGCAAAGCCTACCTGAAGCGTCGCTGAATATCTGCCGCTGAGGTTGTGCGCGATTTTGGCGCCGTTTAGAGGGGGCAGGTTTAAAACGCGATTTTCTCTAAGCTGTTCCAATCGAAAATGTTCAGCCTAGTTAATTATTAACGAAAAATCGCTGATAGACCCCGTCGCAAAAGCTATTATTAGGTTTAAAGGCCTTGAATAATAGTTATAGTAGTTTAAAAATCAATCTTTAAACCCGCGACCGTCAGCAACCGCAGGGTCTCATAAAGAAAATAGCAGAAGGTAGGTTGTATATTTTTACATTCAAAAGGGCTTCTAAAGATCCTTTTATACAAAATTTAATATTGCGAGTAGCTCAATTTGGGCCCATTATATCGCGCAGTATTTTTCTCGGCATTTGAGGCACAAATCTACCGCAATGTGAACGTTCTAAACCAGCGCGTTCCACGGGGACCCACTGGAAAGCTGATTTAAATGGGCATTTATTTACAGCAATTGAACACTGAATTCCTTCCATTTGGCCTATAAATTAATGTAAATGAGATTTAAAAATCATGTTTTATTGTGAATTATTTGTGAATATTATTTGGACATTTAGGCTATTTAAAAATGTTAATCATTTATTAAGAAATGGATAGATGTTTAGATCTAGTAATTGAAGTCTGAAATTAGCTACAATTAGGTAACTAACTAATTATATGCTTTAATTTCAGGTCATCCAAGTAAGATTATTTTATATTTGTTTCAGAATGCTTCAATCTATGATAACTGAAAATTTCATTCAGTTCTCTTAATTTTTAAGAAAGTTATGGGCTTTTGACTGTTCACGATCACAACTTTTTTGTTATGTCCATAGAAAATCAATAGGGAACAAGATGCTCATTACCGAGTATGAAAATGGCCATAACTTTTTAAATACTTGAGATATGAAAGTGAATTAGATGTCAAATTAAACTTATTTTTATGCTTTATCAGATGGGATAAATTACAGACTTGATTTTTAAAATCTCAAAATTTTGTAACATTGCTACTTAAGGGGCTGTCCCACTGCGGCGACCTCATCCGCGAGTTCAGAAGAGTGTGCCCTCGACTCGTACTCGCAGCATGGTCGACACGAGGTCCTAGGAGGTCTTTGTAACTCTCCTTCATGCTCGAGAGTAGTCCCCGCGTCCTCGAGGCCTCAGCTAGGTCGTGGCATATTTTTCAACATGCTGAAAAATGCCCGCGAGTAAAAAAGGTCGCCATGGAAAAAATTTATCTTTTTTTTACTCGTGGGTTTAGTCGAAGTAGGTCGTAGTAGGTCGGCATGTTATTCGTAGGTAATTGACGGTAGTCAAAGGCAATCGAAGGTAGTCGAAGGTAGTCGTAGATAGTCTTCAACATAGTCGAATGGAGGTCGAAGGAGATCGAAGGAGGTCGTCTTCACTCTCCTCTATTCGGTGTCCAATTTTCCTGAAGCTAGTCGAAGCTAGTCTTCAACATAGTCGAAGGAGGTCTTCAACATGACACTTTTTCAAACTCTCCTAAACTCTTCTAAACTCGCCAATTAGGTCGCCGCAGTGGGACAGACCCTTTATGCTTTTCCTGCCAAAACACAAGTAGGATGTTGAGAAGAAAGTAGTACTGAGACACCCTGAACATGCAGGTGGCATGGTGCTGTGCATGTACTCCAGTTGAGGATACATTGTGGAGAATCTTTAACATGTCAACCCAGTTCTGGAGCAGGCTATCCCGCTTCATTATCTCCACCCTATTTCTAAATCCATTCCTTAAATGGTGTAACGACTCAGAGGGACGTTTGGTCCCTTTCAGTTAGTGGTCTTTTTAGTTTAGTTTAGAGATACAGTGGAGGAAACAGGCCCTTCAGCTCACCGAGTCCATGCCGACCATCGGTCACCAGTAGTTCTATCCTACACACTAGGGACAGTATTGTATGGAAGCCATTCAACCTACAAACCTGGACTTCTTTGGAATGTGGGGGGAAAACGGAGCACTCAGAGAAAACCCACAGGGAGAACGTGCAAACTACATACAGACATCAGCCATAGTCAGGATCGAACCCGGATCTCTGGCGCTGTAAGGCAACAAATCTATCGGCGTGCAACTGTGTCGCCCTTCACCCTACGCAGTATGGATAGTAAGCTTGCTGGGCTAGTTCTTTTGTTGCTCGCTATGTGTGGGAAGAAGTGCTGAGATGTAGGAAGTGGCGAAACACATAGTAATAAGGAAGCAGGATAAATAATGTGAGGTCATAAAACAAATGTCTACATTTAAAGAGCCATGGACCTCCATTGACATCCAAGGTGAATTCACAGGATATCCTCTCTACGTTTCAACAATTCCAGTTTCAACATATGACAGTCCCCCTATCCCGGGAATTAACCTCGTGAACCTACGCTGCACTCAATAGGAAGAATGTCCCTCCTCAAATTTGGGGACCAAAACTGCACACAATACTCCGGGTGTGGTCTCACGAGGGCCCTGTACAACTGCAGAAGGACCTCTTTACTCAACTCCTCTTGTTATGAAGGCCAACATGCCATTCGCTTTCTTCACTGCCTGCTGTACCTGCATGCATACTTTCAGTGACTGATGAACAAGGACCCCCAGATCCCGTTCTACTTCCCCTCTTCCCAATTTGAAATCATTTAGATAATAATTTGCCTTCCTGTTTTTGCCACCAAAGTGGATAACCTCACATTTATCAACATTAAACTGCATCTGCCATGAATCTGCACACTCACCCATCCTGTCCAAGTCACCCTGCATCCTCATAGCATCCTCCTCACAGTTCACACTGCCACCCAGCTTTGTGTCATCTGCAAATTTGCTAATGTTATTTTTAATCCCTTCATTCTAAATCATTAATGTATATTGTGAATAGCTGCGGTCCCAGCAGCTACTCTTTGTTTCCAGTCTGTCAACCAATTTTCTATCCATATTAGTACCCTGCCCCCAATACCATGTGCTCTAATTTTGCTCACTAATCTCATATGTGGGACCTTATCAAAGGCTTTCTGAAAGTCCAGGTACACTATATCCATTGGCTCTCATCCATTTTCCATCCTCATAAATTTCCAGAAGACTAGTTCCCTTTCGAAACTCAATGCTGACTTAGCGATCCGGTTACTGCTATCCAAATGTGCCGCTATTTCATCTTTTATAATTAACTCCAGCATCTTCCCCACCACCGATGTCAGGCTAACTGGTCTATAATTTCCTATTTTTTCTCTCCCTCCTTTCTTAAAAAAGTGGAATAACATTAGCTGCCCTCCAATCCACAGGAACTAATCCTGAATCTATAGAACATTGGAAAATGATCAACAATATGTCCACGATTTCTAGAACCACTTCCTTAAGTACCCTTGGATGCAGAACATCAGGCCCTGGGGATTTACCAGCCCGGTCCCGTCAGTGTACCCAACACCATTTACATAGATACATAGATACATAGAAAATAGGTGCAGGAGTAGGCCATTCGGCCCTTCGAGCCTGCACCGCCATTCAATATGATCATGGCTGATCATCCAACTCAGTATCCCGTACCTGCCTTCTCTCCATACCCCCTGATCCCTTTAGCCACAAGGGCCACATCTAACTCCCTCTTAAATATAGCCAATGAACTGGCCTCAACTACCCTCTGTGGCAGAGAGTTCCAGAGATTCACCACTCTCTGTGTGAAAAAGTTTCTTCTCATCTCGGTCCTAAAGGATTTCCCCCTTATCCTTAAGCTGTGACCCCTTGTCCTGGACTTCCCCAACATCGGGAACAATCTTCCTGCATCTAGCCTGTCCAACCCCATAAGAATTTTGTACGTTTCTATAAGATCCCCTCTCAATCTCCTAAATCCTAGCGAGTATAAGCCAAGTCTATCCAGTCTTTCTTCATATGAAAGTCCTGACATCCCAGGAATCAGTCTGGTGAACCTTCTCTGCACTCCCTCTATGGCTATAATGTCCTTCCTCAGATTTGGAGACCAAAACTGTACGCAATACTCCAGGTGTGGTCTCACCAAGACCCTGTACAACTGCAGTAGAACCTCCCTGCTCCTATACTCAAATCCTTTTGCTATGGAAGCTAACATACCATTCGCTTTCTTCACTGCCTGCTGCACCTGCATGCCTACTTTCAATGACTGGTGCACCATGACACCCAGGTCTCGCTGCATCTCCCCTTTTCCTAATCGGCCACCATTTAGATAATAGTCTGCTTTCCTGTTTTTGCCACCAAAGTGGATAACCTCACACTTGATTTCGTGCTTAATGTGACTTTCCTTCAGTTCCTCCGTCACCCTAGGTCCTCTGGCCACTAGTACATCTGGGAGATTACTTGTGTCCTCCTTAGTGAAGACAGATCGAAAGTACCTGTTCAACTCGTCTGCCATTTCCTTGTTCCCCATAATAAATTCACCTGTTTCTGTCTTCAAGGGATCCACATTTGTCTTAACTATTTTTTTCTTCTT
Source organism: Amblyraja radiata (assembly GCF_010909765.2). Lineage (NCBI taxonomy): Eukaryota > Metazoa > Chordata > Chondrichthyes > Rajiformes > Rajidae > Amblyraja > Amblyraja radiata. The sequence goes on from NC_045956.1 coordinate 122,081,317, forward strand.
CACATACCTAAATAAATTTTTACTATCCTCCTTTATATGGCTAGCCTACCTTCATACCTCATCTTTTCTCCCCGTATTGTCTTTTTAGATATCTTCTGTCCCAATCCTCTGGCTTCCCGCTCATCTTTGCTATGTTATACTTCTTCTCTTTTATTTTTATATTGTCCTTGACTTCCTTTGTCAGCCACGGTCGCCTCTTACTCCCCTTAGAATCTTTCTTCCTCTTTGGAATGAACTGATCCTGTAGCATCTGTATTATTCCCAGAAATACCTGTCATTGTTGTACCACTGTCATCCCTGCTTGTGTATCTTTCCAGTCAACTCTGGCCAGCTCCTCCCTCATGCCTCCATAGTCCTCTTTGTTCAACTGTAATACTGACCACTTCTGATTTTCCCTTCTTCCTCTCAAATTGTAGATTAAACTTATCACATTATGGTCACTACCTCCTAATGGCTCTATTACCATGAGTTCACTTATCAAATCCGGTTCATTACACAATACTAAATCCAGAATTGTCTTCTCCCTGGTGGGCTCCAGTACAAGCTGCTCTAAGAATCCATCTTGGAGGCACTCCGCAAACTCCCTTTCTTGGGATCCAGTACCAACCTGATTTTCCCAGTCTACCTTTATGTTGAAATCTCTCATAACCACCGTAGCATTACCTTTGTTACAAGCCAATTTTAACTCTTGATTCAACTTGCACCCTATATCCAGGCTACTGTTTGGGGGCTTGTAGATAACTCCCATTAGGATCTTTTTACCCTTACAATTCTTCAGTTCTATCCATGCTGACTCTACATCTCCTGATTTTATGCCACCCCTCGCAAGGGACTGAATTTCATTCCTTACCAACAGAGCTACCCCACCCCCTCTGCCCACCTGCCTGTCTTCTCAATAGGATGTATACCCCTGAATATTCAGTTCCCAGAACTGGTCCTCTTGTAGCTATGTCTCTGTAATTCCCACAACATCATACTTGCCATTTTTTTAAGCTGAGCCTCAAGCTCATCCACTTTATTTCTTATACTTCACGCATTCATATACAACACTTTAACTTCGGTATTCACCTCCCCTCTCACACCGGTAACTATTGGCTCTGACCTTACTCTCCTATCGCATCTCAAACTTTCCTTCCCATTAATTCGGGAGTCTTTCGTAACTTTTCCTGTACTCACTTCCACTTTAACTCCATCTTTAGAATCCCAATTTGTCAACACCTCCCTCTCGCTATGTATTTTAAATCCACACGAGTAGCACAAGCAAACCTGCCTGCCAGAACGTTGGTCCCCCTCCAGTTAAGGTGTAACCCGTCCCTTTTCTACAGGCCCTACCCCAGAAGAGATGCCAGTTGTCTATAAAATATGATTGCAAAATGTACATTATTACCGGTCAGTAGTAACTATGTGGTTATCACCAAACTAACATGAATGTTAAATCCACTGTAATTAAACCCACTGTGTTTATCTGTTACACTGATTTCTTTTGTCAGATCACGGACACTGGAATGTAACAAGTCCCAATAAAGATGGAAACATAAAGACATAGAACTGTACATGCTGGTGAATACACAAAAGGACACAAAGTGTCTTGCTGGAGTAACGCAACAGGTCTTGACCCAAAACATCACCTATCCATGATCTCCAGAGATGATGCCTGACTTGTTGAGTTGTTCCAGCACTTTGTGGCCTTTCAAGATCTAAAGATCATTTCATTCACCGCAGGAAGAAATACATGAGATATATAATGCTTATTTCAACCCACAAAGATAATTGAAGGTAGACAAATCTCCAGGGCCTGATCAGATATATCCGTGGACATTACAGGAAAGTAGAGAGGAAATTGTGGGAGCCCTGGTGGAAATTTACGAGTCGTCCTTAAATACAGGAGAAGTGCTGGAAGACTGGAGGATGGTAAATGTCGTGCCTCTTTTCAAAAAGGGCTGCAGGGAAAATGCTGGGAACTATAGTCGGGGCTGAGCAACGAACGGTCCAGCAGGTGGCAGAGGCCAGAACTCTAAATAAACTAGGTTCTATAATGACAAACCCCACTCACCCACTCCATGCCCTGAAGGTGATCAAGAGCAGCATCTTCAGTCAGAGGCTGATTGCACCAATGTGCAAAACGGAGAGATATAGGAAGTCCTGTTTACCAGCTGCTATAAGACTTTATAATGCGCATAAATAATTGCACTTTTTATAAATTAATTGTATTTTAACTTGTATTTTAACGTTTTTTTAACTTGTTAAGTATGGAAGCCATTTGAGGAAATGTGTGGTGTTATGTTTGTCTTGAAGCTGTCGTGGCACTGTAATTTCCTGAAAGGGATTATTAAAGGTATATCTTATCTTATATCTTATCTTATCTTATAGGCCAGTGAGCTTAACATCTGTAGTTGGTAAGTTACTGGAGAATATTCTGATGGATAGGTTATACAGGCATTATGATGGGTAAGGGTTGATTATGGATAGTCAGCATGGTTTTGTACATGGGAGGTCGTGTCTCACAAATCTGATTGATGTTTTTGAAGACCTGACCTAAAAGGTTGATGAGGGCTAAGCTGTAGATGTTGTGTACATGGACTTCAGTAAGGCATTCAACAAGGTTCTGTATGGTAGGCTGCTCTGGAAGGTTAGATCGCATGGGATCCAAGGAAAGATAGCTGAATGGATAGCAAATTGGCTCCATGGAAGGAAGCAGAGGGTGATGGTGGAAGGTTGCTTCTCGGACTGGAGGCCCGTGACTAGTGGTGTGCCTCAGAGTTCGGTGCTGGGCCTGTTACTGTTTGTCATCTACATCAATGATTGGATGAAAACATACAAGGCAGGATTAGCAAGTTTGTTGACGATACAAAAGTTAGTGGTTTTGCAGATAGTGAAGATGGTTGTGAAAGATTGCAGCAGGGCCTGTTTCCACACTATATCACTATGACTATATTATTTTAGAAGGAACAAACTTTGTAATTTTTCATCATATAGAATTTATGATGTCTTTCATGATCCTTTCAGAACATCCCAATATATTGTGCAGCCCTTTAAATACTCTTGAGGTATCAGATGTGTAATGTTGGAAGCATGAGCAAAATACAGAGTCTTAGAGGAACTCAACAGGTCAGGCAGCATGTGGGGCGGGGATGGACACCCGATGCTTCAGGTTGGGACTCTTCTTCAAACATCAGACTGGTGACTGAATACGTCACCTGACCATTCCCTCCACAGATGCTGCCTGACCTGCTAGGTTTACCGCAGAACTTTGTGTTTTGATATAAGTTCCAGCATCTGCAGTTTCTTTTGGTTCCAATGTAGGATGCACAAATCAAGCATGATTAGGATTATCAAAGGCTGTGTATACTGGAACCTAAAACAAAAACAGGAAATGCTAGAAATACTCAGCATGTCAGGCCATATCGGTAGGACAGAAACAGTCAATGCTTCAGTTCGGAAACCATTTATCAGAAAGATTATTAGGATTATGTTGTTGTTACATGAGCAATGTCCAGACAGGTTCATGTACACGAAAGTATCAAGATTCTTATCATGAAGGCACTGCTTGAATTTTTTTAAAAAACAGGAAAAACAGGTCTTGTAACAGCCCCTTGAAAAATGGCTATTGGCAGTTCTTCTAGTTTCTGAATTGTTTGGGTATTATTACAACATTCCTTTGATGCAAAGGACAATTAAAGCACTGTTCATGAGTTGCTTCTGGCTACGTCAGATTTGCCCAAAACTTGCAGTGGAGCTCTCTCCTGCCCTCGAATCTCTGTCCTTTGTTTACTGACACTGATGTACTTTGTTGTCAAACATGTCATTCCACTTATTCTTCAAATCTTTCATGACTGATCTTTCTCTGTCACCCTCTATGGTTTGTTTTTGGGTCTAGAGCCAAATATTGCTGTCACTAATTCATTCACTCAGACACAGGGTTTCAGGCAAACAACAATTGTGGCAGTTAATATTCAACTGAGTTCAGAAGTGTGCGTGTACAATTTTGCAAGGGCTGACCAGGTTTCTTTAACAGTCTACAACAAACGTACTGTAGAGTCATAGAGTGATACAGTGTGGAAACAGGCCCTTCGCCCCAACTTGCCCACACCGGCCAACATGGCCCATCTACACTACTCCCATCTGCCAGCATTTGGTCCATATTCTTCCAAACCTGTCCTATCCATGTACCTGTCTAAAGGGCCAGTCCCACTTAGATGTCCTTGGCACGCAAATTACGCGACCTCGTGGTCGCGTTGAGGCGCACGGGCATCGTGTGGCCGCGCGGGGCCGGTCCCACTGAGAATCGCGGAGGGGTATGTAGTTGTGCGCGACATCACGTGGGGCTTCGAAATTTTTGTAGTGAACAAAATCTTCACGCGCCAACAGCCTTTCGCGGAACTGACGGCCAAAGTGGGACAGTCCCAAGACCCTGGCGCGACACAACGTCTCACCTCCAACAGCAGCAGAAACAGGCAAACGATCGCCGAACTTGGCCTGCGGCTCACGGCCGTTGCGGTCCGGATCCGCTTCCACTTCTACTCCCAGAGCAGGGCCAAGAAAATTGAAGATAGACACAAAATGCTGGAGTAACTCAGCGGGACCGGCAGCATCTCTGGAGAGAAGGAATGGATGATGTTTCGGGTCAAGACCCTTCTTTCAGACCGAAGAACCATCACCCATTGCTTCTCTCCGGAGATGCTGCTGTTCTCGCTGAGTTAATCCAGCATTTTGTGTCCATCTTCAAATGACGTCACACGCTCCAGATGGCTGTGCGGTCGAATGAAGTTGTGCGCGACCTTCGCGAGACCATAGAGGCTCAACGCAACCACGAGATTGCATAATTAGCGTGCCAATGACACGTAAGTGGGACAGGGGCTTCACTGCTTCTTAAATGTTGGGATATCTACCTCATCTGGTAACTTGTTCCATGCATCCACCACCCTTTGTGTGAAAAAGTTATCCCAATGATTCCTATTAAATCTGGCCAAGTGTAATAGGGATCGATGTGAAAGGTGAGATGCGTAAGGAATTAAAAGTATTGTATATGAATGCGCAAAGTATAAGAAGTAAAGTAGACGAGCTTGAGGCTCAGTTAGAGGTTGGTAGATATGACATTGTGGGGATTACTGAGACGTGGCTGCAGGAGGATCGGGCCTGGGAACTTAATATTCAGGGTTATACATCCTTTAGAAAGGACAGGCAGGTGGGCAGAGGAGGGGGGGTAGCTCTGCTGGTGAAGGATGGAATTCAGTCCCTTGCGAGGGAAGACATAGGGACCGACGAGGTAGAGTCACTGTGGATTGAGTTGAGGAATTGTAAAGGCAAGAAGACACAAATTGATGTTATCTACAGACCCCCAAATAGTAGCCCGGATGTAGGGTGTAAGTTGCAGCAGGAGTTAAAACTGGCATGTAACAAAGGTAATGCCACTATGGTGATGGGGGATTTCAATATGCAGGTAGACTGGGAAAATCAGGTTGGTTCAGGACCCCAAGAAAGAGAGTTTGTAGAATGCCTCTGAGATAGAAACATAGAAACATAGAAATTAGGTGCAGGAGTAGGCCATTCGGCCCTTCGAGCCTGCACCGCCATTCAATATGATCATGGCTGATCATCCAACTCAGTATCCCGTACCTGCCTTCTCTCCATACCCTCTGATCCCCTTAGCCACAAGGGCCACATCTAACTCCCTCTTAAATATAGCCAATGAACTGGCCTCGACTACCCTCTGTGGCAGAGAGTTCCAGAGATTCACCACTCTCTGTGTGAAAAAAGTTCTTCTCATCTCGGTTTTAAAGGATTTCCCCCTTATCCTTAAGCTGTGACCCCTTGTCCTGGACTTCCCCAACATCGGGAGCAACCTTCCTGCATCTAGCCTGTCCAACCCCTTAAGAATTTTGTAAGTTTCTATAAGATCCCCTCTCAATCTCCTAAATTCTAGAGAGTATAAAACAAGTCTATCCAGTCTTTCTTCATAAGACAGTCCTGACATCCCAGGAATCAGTCTGGTGAACCTTCTCTGCACTCCATCTATGGCAATAATGTCCTTCCTCAGATTTGGAGACCAAAACTGTACGCAATACGCCAGGTGTGGTCTCACCAAGACCCTGTACAACTGCAGTAGAACCTCCCTGCTCCTATACTCAAATCCTTTTGCTATGAAAGCTAACATACCATTCGCTTTCTTCACTGCCTGCTGCACCTGCATGCCTACTTTCAATGACTGGTGTACCATGACACCCAGGTCTCGCTGCATCTCCCCTTTTCCTAGTCGGCCACCATTTAGATAATAGTCTGCTTTCCTGTTTTTGCCACCAAAATGGATAACCTCACATTTATCCACATTATACTGCATCTGCCAAACATTTGCCCACTCACCCAGCCTATCCAAGTCACCTTGCAGTCTCCTAGCATCCTCCTCACAGCTAACACTGCCCCCCAGCTTAGTGTCATCCTTTGGATTCTTAGAGCAGCTTGTAATGGAGCCGACCAGAGAAAAGGCAATTCTGGATTTAGTGTTGTCCAATGAACCAGATATGATAAGAGAACTCGAGGTAAAGGAACCGCTTGGAGGTAGTGATCATAATATGAAATATAGCCAAATTTCCAATTTGAGAAGGAGAAGGTTAAATCGGAAGTATCAGTGATGCAGTTGAACAAAGGGGACTATGAAGGCATGAGAGGGGAGCTGGCCAAGGTAGACTGGAAAGGGATCCTAGCAGGAATGACGGTGGAACAGCAATGGCAGGAATTTCTGGGCATAATCCGGAAAACACAGGATCATTTCATTCCAAAAAGGAAGAAAGATTCTAAGGGGAGTAGGAGGCAACCGTGGCTGACAAGAGAAGTTAGGGATAGAATAAAACTAAAAGAAAAGATGTATAACACAGCAAAGAGTAGCTGGAAGCTAGAGGATTGGGAAACTTTCATAGGACAACAGAAGGAAACAAAACTGGAAATATGGGCTGAAAAGATGAGGTACAAAGGGAAACTGGCCAGGAATATAAAGAAGGACAGTAAAAGCTTCTTTAGATATGTTAAGGGAAAAAGAGTAGCAAAGTCAAATGTGGGTCCCTTGAAGGCAGACGGGTGAAATTATTATGGGCAACAGGGAAATGGCAGAAGAGTTGAATAGGTACTTCGGATCTGTCTTTACTAAGGAAGACACATCTCCCAGATGTACTGGAGGACAGAGGATCTAAGGGGGTAGAGGAACTGAAATAAATTTTCATTAGGCGAGAAATAGTATTGGGTAGGTTAATGGGACTGAAGGATGATAAATCCCCTGGACCTGATGGTCTGCATCCCAGGGTCCTCAGGAAGGTGGCTCTAGAAATAGTGGACGCATTGGTGATCATTTTCCAATGTTCAATAGATTCAGGATCAGTTCCTGTGGATTGGAGGATAGCTAATGTTATCCCACTTTTCAAGAAGGGAGCGAGAGAGAAAACGGGGAATTACAGACCAGTTAGTCTGACTTCGGTGGTGGGAATGATGCTGGAGTCAATTATTAAAGAGGTAATAATGGGGTATTTGGATAGCAGTAAAAGGATTAGTCCAAGTCAACATGGATTTATGAAAGGTAAATCATGCTTGACTAATCTTCTGGAATTTTTTGAGGATGTGACAAGTAAAATGGATGAAGGGGAGCCAGTGGATGTAGTGTATCTAGACTTTCAGAAAGCCTTTGATAAGGTCCCGCACGGGAGACTGGTGACTAAAATTAGAGCACATGGTATTGGGGGTAGGGTGTTGACATGGATAGAAAATTGGTTGGCAGACCGGAAGCCAAGAGTAGGAGTGAACGGGTCCTTTTCAGAATGGCAAGCAGTGGCGAGTGGAGTGCCGCAAGGCTCGGTGTTGGGGCCGCAACTGTTTACCATATATATTAATGATTTGGAAGGGGGAATTAGGAGCAAACTAGCAAGTTTGCGGATGACACAAAGCTGGGTGGCAGTGTGAACTGTGAAGAGGATGTTAGGAGGTTGCAGGGTGACCTGGACAGGTTGAGTGAGTGGGCAGATGCGTGGCAGATGCAGTATAATATAGATAAATGTGAGGTTATCCACTTTGGTGGCAAAAATAAGGAGGCAGATTATTATCTCAATGGGGTTAGGTTAGGTTAGGTAAGGGGGAGGTGCAGCGAGACCTGGGCGTCCTTGTACACCGTTCACTGAAAGTTGGCTTACAGGTACAGCAGGCAGTGAAGAAAGCTAATGGAATGTTGGCCTTCATAACAAGAGGATTTCAGTGTAGGTGTTAGGCGCTTCCTCCTCCTGGTGAATACTATGTACTTACCTTTCTCTGTTTCTCTCCAGAGTACAGGCCTCGTGGCTGTGAGTCTGGAATCGAGGGGTTAAAAGGCTCCTGTACCCGATTGGCCAAGCTGCGTCAGGTGACGGGTGACTCATCTGAAGTATAAATACCAGAGCTTCCCAGGATTCTCGCTCTTCTTCGTCGACCCTGACTGATGAGCAGACTGCTGGTGTGGGCCGAGGAAAGCCTGACCACATGGCATAGAACTTTGTGTACTTTCACCATTCCTTGTTAACAGATATTGAATTGGGACGGATAAGGGCTGACCTTAGAGTTTTCATGTATTTTGGTTTCAGGGTTATATCTCTTTAGGCAGGTTTTGGAGTCTCCGGTTCGACGGCCCATTGCGTGGCTGGCTGGAGCATTGTTAAATTGTTTGTCAGTTTATCCATATCCCTGACTGGGTTGTTTAAAATCAGGTTTGGGTTTTGTGTTCCAAGGAATAATTAAAACTGTTTTTGAACTTGAACCTGGTTTTTGACTTGTGTTACGCGGCTCTGAAGTACTTGCATTCGGGAGTCGTAACAAAATCGGGGCTCGTCCTAAGTTTTGAGGACCCTAGACGTTTTTAGGGGGGTTTTTTGGTAGGCTTCTGGACTGAGGAAGTCTGTGTGTTGTGAGGGAATTTTTTCTTCCCTGTTTGTGGTAGCATTAGTGCCCAAGTTTTAGCTGGTGGTTTGGGGCTACATTAGAAATGGAATTTAAGGTGAAAGAATTTGTTGAGGCTCCTAGTCGGGAGTTGTTTGATAGATGCACGAAGGAGCATTTGATTTTGCTGGCTGAGAACTATGCCGTGACTATTGACAAGCATTCAAAGAAACACTCCATTAAATCGGAGTTGTGGGCTGCGTTGGTGGAGGGTGCGGTTTTGCCTGGTGGTGCAGACAGTCCCCCACCTTCTGTTCAGCCAGTTCAGAACATGGAGGCCGTCATTAAACTGAAGGAGATGGAGCTTGAGTCACAGAGAATTGCCTCTTTGTTAAAAGAGAAAGAGCTCATGCATGTTCTTGAAATGAAACGGCTTGAGGAGGAAACCAAAAGGGCTGAAATTCAGCTGCGGGAAAAAGAAATAGATAATTCCCGGGTTTCTTCTAGGGAACGGGAGTTTGATATGAGCAAGAACATCCGCCTGGTTCCCCCGTTTCGTGAGAAGGATGTGGACAAGTATTTCACAGTGTTTGAACGGGTGGCTTTGTCCTTGAAGTGGCCTAGGGACGTGTGGACCTTGCTATTGCAGTGTGTCCTTGTGGGTAAAGCACGGGAGGTGTACTCGTCTTTATCTGTTGAAAGCAGTCTGGACTATGAGTGTGTGAAGTCTACAGTATTAAGGGCTTGTGAATTAGTTCCAGAGGCGTACCGGCAGAAGTTCCGGCGCTTTAGGAAGTTTGATAGTCAGACTTATGTGGAGTTTGCTAGGGAGAAGGAGGCACTTTTTGACAGGTGGTGCGCTTCTCAAGGAGTGAAGGATTTTGAGCTACTGCGGGCCTTGATGATTATGGAAGACTTTAAGAACTGTCTCCCTGAGAGGGTTACTACTTACCTTAATGAGCAGAAGGTGAATGAGGTGTCTAAGGCTGCGGTGTTGGCAGATGAGTATGTATTGACTCATAAATCTGATTTTGTTGGGCGATCCTATAGTTTTGGTGCACGGCCGGTTGATCGTGGTGGTGTCGCCGGGGGCAGTGTCAAAGCTGTTTCTGTGCCTGCAAGTGGCAGCACGTTGATACAGGGGGAGGTCCGAGCTGATAAGGTTGACGGAAATGTGAGGACTAATGAAGGTCCTGTGTGCTACTATTGTAGAGGGAGAGAGCACATGTTAAAGTCGTGTCCCGTTCTGAAGCAGAAAAATGCAAAGCCTGTGGCTTTGGTGGGTACACAGAAGGCACCTGTCGTACCTGAGGTGCCTGAGTCTGATGAGTGTAGGAATTATTCTGCGTTCATCATGAATGGTTTTGTTTCTCTAGAGGATGGGGGTGATAGAGTTCCAGTATCCATCTTGCGTGATACTGGGGCTACTCAGTCCTTTATATTGGATGGTGTACTGCCGTTTTCTGGGGAATCATCGGTTGGGTCAAGTGTCCCAGTGGTAGGATTCGGGATGGATGACATGGTAGTGCCTTTGCATACCGTGCGTCTCGAGTCCGAGTTGGTTTCAGGCCGGGTAACTGTTGGGTTACGGCCGTGTTTTCCCGTTGGGGGAGTTTCTGTGATTTTGGGGAATTACTTGGCAGGAGGTAGAGTTTTAGTCACTCCTGAGGTGACGGCTGTTCCGATGGTGCAGAGTCCTGATAGATTGGCTATGCAGCATCCAAAGGTCTTCGCAGCTTGTGCTGTCACGAGGGCTATGGCTAAGAGCCAGGCGAAGTTTGAGGATGTGGTGGACCTGAGTGAGAGCATTTTTGGGGATCAGGATGATAGATCCTGTGTGGTGAAGGGTGTTTCTCCATCTCAAGATGGGATAGTGTCTGGAAATGTGCCGGTGTCACTGTCACGTGACCGGCTGGTTGAGGAGCAAAAGAGTGATCCAGGTTTATCTGATCTGTTCGACTGCGCAGTGCCTGAGGGGGATATGGATTCCACAGCAAAGGGGTATTTTCTAAGGGATGGCTTACTGATGCGAAAGTGGTCTCCCTTGGATATATCTGGGCATGATGATTGGAGCGTGGTTGATCAGATTGTGATGCCTCGTCGGTATAGGGACGAGATACTCTGTTTGGCTCATGATGGTCCTCTGGGTGGACATTTGGGGGTCAATAAGACGTATGACCGCATCTTACGGAATTTTTTTTGGCCAGGGTTGAAAAAGGACGTGAAACAGCACTGCAGGTGTTGTCACATTTGCCAGGTGGCAGGAAAGCCGAACCAATCGATTGTTCCTGCGCCTTTATATCCAATCCCTGTGGTCGGTGAGCCGTTTGAGCGGATTCTAGTTGATTGTGTGGGCCCTCTACCTCGGACAAGGGTGGGCAACAAGTTTTTATTAACAATTATGTGTGCGTCTACCCGCTTTCCGGAGGTGGTCCCTTTGCGTAGAATTACTGCCCCTGCAATTGTTAAGTCTCTCACTAAGTTTTTTTCGTTGTTCGGTTTGCCCAAGGTTGTGCAGAGTGAACAAGGTACCAACTTCATGTCGAAGGTTTTTGGTCAGGTAATTAAGTTGTTAGATATTAAGCAATGTTACTCCAGTGCGTATCATCCTGAGAGCCAGGGAGCTCTCGAGAGGTTTCACCAGACTTTGAAATCTATGTTGAGGACTTACTGCCTGGAGTTTGAAAAAGACTGGGATGAGGGAGTTCATCTAGTTATGTTTGCGGTGCGTGAGGTCGTGCAGGAGTCTTTAGGGTTCAGTCCTGCTGACCTGGTGTTCGCGCATACTGTACGTGGTCCGTTGAGGGTCCTGAAGGAGAAATGGTTGCAGGAGGATACAAAACGTAGTGTTTTAGACCACGTCTGTACTTTTCGCTCTAGACTGAGGAGGGCATGCGAACTGGCAATGGGTAATCTTGCTTCTGCTCAGTCTAGGATGAAGGACTGGTTCGACAGGAAGGCTTCTAGTAGGAATTTTTCTCCAGGTGACAAGGTCCTGGTGTTGTTGCCTATTCCTGGTTCCAGTCTGCAGGCTCGGTATAGCGGTCCCTATCAGGTGGTTAAGAAGGTTGGTGAGAGGGATTACGTTATTGGTACCCCTGATCGGAGGCGTAAGACTCAGCTCTGTCATGTCAACATGATGAAACAGTACCATGAGCAGGAGCTTGTGGAGGTTGATGGGTCGGAGCTATGTCCTTCTAAGCCTGTTTTGGCTGCAGTGGTGCTGCCCCCTGACACGGGTGGTGATGTGGGGGAGGCACGGTTGTCTGTGGCAGTAACGCAGGGAAAGCTGAGTAACTCTGAGGCTTTGGAGACGCTTCCCTTGCGGTTGTCTCATTTGACTGGCATATCCGTGGCAAGGATGATGTATTGGCTGATGCATTGTCGCGCCAGTGATGTCTGTGCTACTGAATAGTTGCTGAAATTTGGTGGTGTTTTTTTTGTTCATTTTCAGAAACTTATTCAGTATCTTTGGGTGGGGGTGTTAGGCGCTTCCCCCTCCTGGTGAATGCTATGTACTTACCTTTCTCTGTTTCTCTCCAGAGTACAGGCCTCGTGGCTGTGAGTCTGGAATCGAGGGGTTAAAAGGCTCCTGTACCCGATTGGCCAAGCTGCGTCAGGTGACGGGTGACTTATCTGAAGTATAAATACCAGAGCTTCCCAGGATTCTCGCTCTTCTTCGTCGACCCTGACTGATGAGCAGACTGCTGGTGTGGGCCGAGGAAAGCCTGACCACATGGCATAGAACTTTGTGTACTTTCACCATTCCTTGTTAACAGATATTGAATTGGGACGGATAAGGGCTGACCTTAGAGTTTTCATGTATTTTGGTTTCAGGGTTATATCTCTTTAGGCAGGTTTTGGAGTCTCCGGTTCGACGGCCCATTGCGTGGCTGGCTGGAGCATTGTTAAATTGTTTGTCAGTTTATCCATATCCCTGACTGGGTTGTTTAAAATCAGGTTTGGGTTTTGTGTTCCAAGGAATAATTAAAACTGTTTTTGAACTTGAACCTGGTTTTTGACTTGTGTTACGCGGCTCTGAAGTACTTGCATTCGGGAGTCGTAACAGTAGGAGTAAACAGGTTCTTCTGCAGTTGTATAGCGCTCTGGTGAGACCAAATCTGGAGTATTGTGTACAGTTTTGGTCTCCTAATTTGAGGAAGAACATCCTTGTGATCTGTGCAGCGTAGTGCAGCGTAGGTTCACGAGATTGATCCCTGGGATGGCGGGACTGTCATATGAGGAAAGATTGAAAAGACTAGGCTTGTAATCACTGGAGTTTAGAAGGATGAGGGGTAATCTTATAGAAACATATCTATATTACTAAATCTCTGATTTGACCGCTTTTGGCCGACTGTGCTGCGATTTCCGAGAGAACGCCGCCACCTACGGCCGTCATTTTTGGCCACCTCGCTCAGAGCCCCCCTCCGCCGTATGAGTGCGGAGGATATTTTCCGTCGATGAAAAATGAGAGATATATTAATGTTTTTATAAAATTCCCCATTCTCTCTGCTGCCCCCGCTGGCAGCAGGGGGAGGGACTATAAAACCAGGAAGTGTCGTGCCTCGCGCAGTCTCTGCCAGACCAAGGAAGCGAGAGGGTCATGGCTCTCTGAGCTGCGAATAACACTTAATGCACGTCTACTCCACGGTGAGTCCCCTCGATGTGGCTGTAAAGTGGCTGCAACCCTTTTTAAAAATTTTGTGTTCACAAAATGAATTTTGGTTGTCGGTTGTCTGCAGCCCAATTGTTTGCCTCACCTTTTTTTAACAGGTTTGTGTTCACAAAATGAATTTTGGTTGTCGGGTGTCTGCAGCCCAATTGTTTGCCTTGCCTTTTTTAACAAGTTTGTGTTCACAAAATGAATTTTGGTTGTCGGGTGGCTGCAGCCCAATTGTTTGCCTCGGCTTGGCTTTTAAAATTGTTGCAACAGTTGGATGCCTGCCCAAGTATCCATACGGCCCACAATGTCTATACTAGCCCTCTGGAAACCAGTACCTTCGGCCCGCAACACCCATACTAGTGCAACAGACAGCCCCCCGCCCCCCCCACTGGCGAGCAGTATTGGAATTGGTGGAGAGGTGGAATATTGCGTTGGTGACCATCCCTCCCGTGTGATGCTGGGTCCCACTTAGTCTAGTAAAATTATAAAAGGACTGGACAAGCTAGATGCAGGAAAAATGTGCCCAATGTGGGGCGAGTCCAGAACCAGGGGCCACAGTCTTAAGGGCCTATCCCACGAGCATGCGACCTGCATGCGGCAAGCGCGACCAAACCGGAAGTGGGGGCCGCGCAGAGGTTGAGTGATCCCCGTACAGGGCCGGTCCCACCAGCATGCGCCTGCATGCGGCGAGCGTGACCAAACCGGAAACGGGGGGGGCGCGGTGGTCGAGACGTGAAGTTCGAGCGAAGTCCGCGGGAAGTTCACGCGTGACGTACGCCGTCAAGACGCTGCGTACGGCATCAAGACGCTGCGCACACCCGTCGAGGCGGTGCGTATGGCATCCGGGTGGCTGCGGGCCGGCAGGCCGTTGCCACGCGGAATTTTTGAATACGTTCAGTTTTTCGGAGTCCCGCACGATGTCGGGACCAGCTCCGCACAACTTCATACGGCTCTGGCGATCGATGTGGGACCGGCCCCGCGAGACCGTACGGCTCAGGCGACCACGTTAGGTCACGCTTACCGCATGGAATCGCATGCTCGTGGGACAGGCCCTTTAGAATAAAGGGGAGGTCATTTAAGACTGAGGTGAGAAAAAACTTTTTCACCCAGTGAGTTGTGAATTTATGGAATTCCCTGCCACAGAAGGCAGTGGAGGCCAAGTCACTGGATGGATTTAAGAGAGAGTTAGATAGAGCTCTAGGGGCTAGTGGGGTCAAAGGCAGGCACGGGTTATTGATAGGGGACGATCAGCCATGATCACAATGACTGGCGGTGCTGGCTTGAAAGGCCGAATAGCCCCCTCCTGCACCTATTTTCTATGTTTCTATGTTTCTATCATATGGGGAGAAGGCAGGCACGGGTTATTGATTGGGGACGATCAGCCATGATCACAATGAATGGCGGTGCTGGCTTGAAGGGCCGAATGGCCTCCTCCTGCACCTATTTTCTATGTTCTATATTTCTATGTTTCTATTGACACGCTAGAGGCAGGAAATATGCTCCCGATGTTGGGGTAGTCCAGACCCAGGGGCCACAGCTTAAAAATAAGGGGTAAGCCATTGAGAACGGAGATGAGGAAAACCTTTGTCACACAGAGGGTTGTGAATCTGTGGAATCCTCTGCCTCAGAAGGCAGTGGAGGCCAATTCTCTGGATGCTTTCAAGAGAGAGTTAAATAGAACTCTTCAAGATAGCGGAGTCAGGGGATATCGTGAGCAGGCAGGAACGGGGTACTGAATGTGGATGATCAGCCATGATCACATTGAATGGCGGTGCTGGCTTGAAAGACCGAATGGCATACTCCTGCACCTATTGTCTATTGTCAAAGGGGGAACTGACACAGGTGGGTGGGGATTTGTAACTTTGTAAGCATCCTTGATGGGCGACTATCTGCCCATTATAAGCAAAGAATGTGCTGTAACATCACATGTGACTATAAACTATTCAATTCAATTAAAACAACTCTTCTATTCATCTGTATACTAGGTAAAGACACAAAATGCTGGATTAGCTCAGCAGGTTAGGCGGCATCCCTGGAGAACATGAATAGGTGATGTTTTGCGTTGGGAAAGGGTTCTGGCTGGTAAAGGGTCCTGAATGACTGGAGAAGGGGACTGCAGTCTGAAGAAGGGTAGCCAGCTTCTGCAGCATCTGTTGTCTGTACGCAAACTTTGCCTTCCTGCTGTGGCGTTCCTTCCGTTACATCAGGGTCGCACTTTTTGGTCATCCTGGCTTGTTTGCCTGTGTTTCCATCTTCCAAACCAGATTGCCTCTGTTGATACCTGAGTTATTCCATTTGAAAGCCTTGTTTCCGCTGTGTGCTGTATTGCCTTTATTAACAACTGCTTCTTTGATTCCAAAATAGGCACAGCTTTTGTTGGCTGCAATTCTGACAGCTAAACCTGCAAGTTATTTGCTTTCAATGCTTCCTTCAGGTTTCCAAATCTCTCATTCTTGTTCAGATTATCAACTCCCACTCTGAACATGTACCTTGATCCTTCATAGTTGCAGGGATCTTGCAGGGTTTCAGGTACACAGCGCGTCCACAACTGGCATCACCAAGGTGCAGAGTTAAGTAGTGTAACAGCCGCAGGGAAGAAGCTGTTCCTGAACCTGCTGGTCCTGCAACAGAGAGACCTGTAGCGTCTCCCGGATGGGAGGAGGGTAAACAGTCTGTGGTTGGGGTGAGAGCAGTCCTTGACGATGCTGCGCGCCCTTCGCAGACATCGCTTGCTTTGGACAGACTTAATGGAGGGGAGTGCGGAACCGATAATGCGTTGGGCAGTTTTCACCACCCTCTGCAGTGCTTTCCGGTCGGAGACAGAGCAGTTGCCATACCATACTGTGATACAGTTGGTCCGAGTCAGTTTGTTATGATCACTGGACCACTAATCCTGGTCACTGGCCTGTTCAGGCTGATATTTCTATGAAAGGTAGACACAAAGTGCTGGAGTGACTCAGCGGGTCATACAGCATCTTGGGAGAAAAAGAATAGGTGACGTTAGGGGTCGGGACTCTTCGAAGGTTCGCAACCCGTAACATCACCTATCATTTTTCTCCGGAGATGCTGCCTGACCAACTGAGTTACTCCAGCACTTTGTGTCTATCTGTGGTATAAACCTGCATCTGCTGTTCTTTGTTTCTACCTGATATTTCTATGAGCTGTGATAGAGATTCTGGTACCCCAGACGCCTTTTTTCCCCCCCGCTGGGACTAGGAATCAAGACAAAACCAGTAGTTGTCCAGTTAAAGGTGACTTACACAGGTCTTCTCCGCTTGTTCAAGAAGGAACTGCTATTGCTGGAAAATTTGAGGTAGACAAAAGTGCTGGAGAAACTCAGCGGGTGAGGCAGCATCTATGGAGTGAAGGAAATAGGTAACGTTTCGGGCCGAAACCCTTCCGGGTTTCGGCCCGAAACGTTGCCTATTTCCTCTTCTCCACTTGGTAGAGTGATTAAATCAAAGGCATATCATCTTAGACTTAATTTACTAATCCAATCCAATGCTGACGATGCCAGTCTCTGTCTGCAGCCCACTGAAATTAGTTGCAGCTCTGATTCCCAATTACCTTGGCCATGGTGCACCTTGATTCCCCTAATGTTCACACCACTTCTCCAGAATATTGGTGTGACAAGAGACTCCAAAGAAATGACCAAGTGAAGGACCAAATGGATATTGTCCACAATCTACCTAGGAATTTGTGTCCCCAGTAATAAAGGCCACTGAAATGTTACTAAGCGGACAAATTCAGCAAGGAGAACAAAGGCTGAAGAATAGAATCATTTTTATTACAGATGCTTGATGTCACTGAACAATGCTGCATTTAGTGACACTGCACTAAGCCATTCCATGAGAAATCTTTTGAAGATACTGAATCAGGAGTTGGCTCTGCAAATGGAAACCTCTTGTCTCTCTGAAATCAGACACTTCAGTGTAGAAAGAATATTGAGAAGTTTGCCAGATTAGTTCTAACTTTGAACACAAGGCATGTACGGTTTACTGTCAGTGAGTTTGAACAGTGTAAGTCCTACAAATTGTGAAAGTTAACTAAGATTTTAAAGTTAAATCTAGATCTTTTAAATTAATGAGAGAAAATAAATGGTTGATTTGCTATTGATGGCATGTGATGACACATACAGAACTAACTCTAGGATGTTGAATGTCATGGACTTTTGGGATGGTGCAGCCCCAAACCAGGGCTGCCAACTCTCACGCATTGAGCGCGAGACTCACGCATTTCACAAAATTCTCACGCTCTCACTCTGATCACAACTTTCTCACGCTCAAAAATCTGCAGGAGCTGGAAGTTCAAAATAAAGCAAAAATTGTTTTAGAGGTGAGTAAAAACCACGAGGGGAATATAAGGTGAATGCATAGTCTTTTTCCTGGGATATGTGATTCAAGAACTAGAGGGCATTGGTTTAAAGCAGGGCTGTCAAACTACCGGCCCGCCGGATGATTTTGGGGGGGAAAAGTAGTTTAGTTTCTCCCGTGCAGATGAGGTGAGACACGGCAGTGGTCCCAGCACCAACCCCCCTCCCCCTTCCCCCCCGAGGCATGGCACACACCTCCCACCCTCACCTCCGGCGGCTCTATGTCCGTTGGCTGCTCTGTCCACACCCCATGGAGTTTTAATCCCGGCCCGGAGCCAGGAACGGACCGGGAGAGTGGGGGCGTCGGTGCCGCATCCGGAGCCGCGGGGATGGATCTCGGGCTAAGTCTCCGCTCCGATGCCCGACGACCGGGTCACTGAACCTCACCTCCCCCGAACCCCAGCTGGACAAGGAGCACCTGGGCCGGCCCGCATTCCCAGGAGGGAAACGCTCCCCGGGCATCGCCAAGTCTCCGCTCACTCTGGATGTTGTCGCTGCTTCACTGACACACACTCTCACACAAACACACACACACACTGGCACATACAAGATTTAAAGGGATATTAGGCTGTGGGCCGAGGAGCTTTATTCCAGTGTTTCGTGACCCAAGTCACAGAACTACATGAAATTTTTGCATATTGTGTAAAAATATTATATAAATCACCCCTGAAACTCGTCATGATCAAGACTTGCACATTTTTATTAAATTAGAGAAAAAAAGTCCAATCAAAGCACGTTTAACATTGAGTTGTATGCCAGTTGGCCAATCACGTGCTTTGCTTCAGGCTAGCACATAACATGGCTGAGAGGACTTCACTGATGCCTGTTTTACTGGAGATTCTGATGAAGGTTCTTTCTAGTTCTGTGGAATACATGTTCTGGAAACTTGCAGCAGGGTAATTGAATTTAGTGAGAAAAGCATTAAGAAGTCTAAAGAATGTGCAGCTAAGTGGATAGAAATGAAAGAAAGTCTTGAAAGCACAGTCCCTGCTGAGATGCTGCAACACAAAGTTGTGAAACCAGTGAAACTTTGTGAATCAACTCAAACTGAAAGGTAAGATCTAAAGTCTGAATTTATGAAAATTAATCTGTATGGACTTTAATTAATTTAATTGCACCCTTTTATAATGTGAAAAATGAATTTGGAGGCTGTACATTCACTCATTCATTCATTCAATCACTCACTCATTCACTCACTCATTCAATTACTCATTCATTCCTTCATTCATTCACTCATTCATTCATTCACTCATTCATTCATTCATTCACTCATTCATTCACTCACTCATTCACTCACTCATTCATTCATGAAGTTAAGGGCCTAAACTATGTGTATCCATAACACAAGGTAAATTAAACATTTTCACTAATGCCAGCTTGTTGTAGTGTAATAAGTCTTTAACATCTAATCTCGGAGCTGCCTGCGATAACTTACCGGGAAAAAGTGCTCCGATCGCGGGGCCTATGTACTTAACATAGTGAAGCCACTGTCTCAATTAAGAAGCGGCCGATTCACGAACGTGGAGCCGCGGATCATCTCCGCGGGGGGGGAGGCTGTACATAGTGCCGTCCGTAGCGGCCGTTTCCAGGCCCTGACCACGGGAGAAAAACGGAGGAATATTCATTGCACTTTATAGGCTGCCATTGGAGTGAGAAATGGTCAGAAATGGCTGATGTTAATGTAGAAATGAATTGGTGTATGTGAACTTGAACTTGAACTAATTTATCTATGGTAGTAACAGTGTAATTCTCATTAACATTAAGAAGAGGTTGAAATGTTATGAATTGAAGTCCATGCAGACTTAATGACTATGAGATGGGGTTTTTTGTAGCCTCTGCCTGAACCTCCACGTGAACTAACTTATCAATGGACTTATCAAAACTTATCAAAATACTTGGAATCTGATGAAGAATATTCAGATGACGATCAGATGTAATGTAAACAAATAAATTGGGGAAATAAATGATTATATAAAGTTTTATTTTATTGTCGATCGTTTCATTGTTTATTTGGTCAAATTATTTAAACAATGAGTGAATTACTTATGATAATGGCGTGCTGGTGAATGACAGTGCAACAGCCCACCCATCCACATATACATACACACATCCACACACACATCCATCCGTACGCACACTTCCATGCATGCGCACACACACACACACACACATATATGCACACATACATCCGCACACACACACACACATCCATCCGCACGCAGACATACATGTACACATCCATGCACACACATACATCCACACACACATTGACACATCCATCCATTCACACATACATCCATCCACACATACATACACACTTACATCCACAGATACACGTTTGACAGGTGTACACAGACACACACACAAACTACAGATACTCAAACAATGCAATACTTCTAGGGTTATTTTAGGTTAAAGGTAATAGCCCTCATTTGCAAAGGCACCATCGCGGGGTCTCTATCATATATATAGGCTCATTGTAGCTTAAAATGAATACTCATCGAGTAAACATCAGAGCATTCGATTCTTGGTCAGGATGTGACATTTACATCAGAATAAGATAGGTCTCTTACAGGTCTGCCACCCAGCCTGGCACTGCCCCAGTCCCACTATGGCCATTACCCCCACTCTCCCACTATGGCAGTCAGTGGGTTTCAGTAAACGTGGGAACCCAGAGGATCTGTCCTGACCCTGTAATTAGGCAGGTTCATGAGCCCTTAAAACCTGGGACCTCTGCTGCAGTCTCATTACATTTCCTATTAAAGCGACTGGAAGATGCCTTGCAGGACTGTCCCCCAGCCAGGAACTGCCCCAGTCCCACTATGGCCGCGACCCCCACTCTGCACACTGGCAGTCAGTGGGGTTCAGTAAAGGGAGGAACCCACAAGAACTGCCCTCACCCATTAATTAGGCTGGTTCAGGAGCAGGACCTCTGTGACAGTGTCATTAAAAAAACACTCAGAATTATATTCATCATATTATTTTTATATAATATAATTATACTTAATTATATATGATTACAGTCATATTTACATCATGTATATAGGTATAATAATATAGTTTAAATGGATTGCAACACGGAAATGAGCTGCCCATGGTGTAATATGGGCATTGGCCACTAGATAGCGCTTACTTTCCCGATCTCATTTTCTAATTAGCTTAATTAATTAATGTGCAACTTTTGGCAATGACGAGTTATGACACCCTTCTCAATTATATTTCATCTAAATCTGTGGAAAATGTCATGTTGTTCGGTGACTTAGGTCACGAAAACTGATTTCGAGACACATTTTTGATGCTCGGCCTATAGCCTATATAGGCCAAATGCGGATAACTGGGACTAGTTTAGATGCGGCATCTTGATCTGCATGAACAAGTTGGGATGAAGGGCCTGTTCCATGCTGTAAGACTATGACACATTGTAGAAAGGGTGCAATTGCTCTGGAGAGGATCCTGGGGCAATTCATGATTATTTTTGATAGCTGGGATTGTATTCTCTGCAGCAACGGAGGTGAAGGAAAAACTTAGATGAGGTAAAAAATACTATGAGAATAGGACCTGTTTTGCTTAACAAATAGTGTAGGAAGGAATTGCAGATGCTGGTTTAAACTGAAGATAGACACTATAAACTAGAAAAACTCAGCAGGCCAGGCAGCATCTCTGGAGAGAAAGAATGGGTGATGTTTCGGGTCGAGACCTTCAGACTGAAGAGGTTGAACAGCCATGAAACATAATGACTGGAGATGTGTGTTATCCAACTAAGGGCAGAAATCAGAATCATGTGTTCATCTTTATTGAAGTGACACCATAATAAATATATTACAGAAAAAATAATTTAATGCAGTGCGCAGTGTTAGAGTTGCTGCCTTACTACCACATGGGTTGTCTCTGGATATTCCGGTTTCTCTCATATCCGAAAGAAGTGCAAGTTTGTAGGTTAATTGGCTTCTGTAAATTGTCCCTGGCGTGATGGATGGAACTGGTATACGATAGATTGCTGGTCGGTGTGGACTTGGTGGGCTGAAGGGCCTGATTCCATATATATTTTTTACATATATATCTTAATTTCATTGAACCATATATGATTGAATATGTGGCATTATTTTTGTCTTGTTTCTATATTCAAAGGGATAGGTTGATTGATTTATTTGTGTAGAACAGTGATGGAAGTCTGACTCTTGCCTTATTTCTCTGTGTTTTTCTCTCTCTATATATATATGCATAACAGCATGAATATAATCATAAACAGCATGAATATAATCAACGACATTTCGTTCAGACCGAAAGGTCTGAATGACAAATAAAGGATTCAATTTAATTCAATTCAATAATCTGATTTCCATACATGAATATAGTCATTCATGTGCTGCACCATGTGCTGTTGATCAGAGCCTGGCTCTTTTGTGGAATGTAATTAGGAATGTAATTTAGCCTAACCTTATTCATACCTAATCCAATTTAAAGCATAAATGTTGCATTCAAGTGCAAGTTAAAAGACTCGCTACAGTATGCACCAGATTGCACAATTTCAAGCTGAAAAATGCGAAAGCTCCCTACCATGGGAGGGGGACACCCCCCTCCCACACCCTCCCTCCCTCGGTCACTACGCTCCCTCACAATCACTCACTCTCAACTCTCACCCAATGTTGGCAGACCTGCCCAAACACTGATTTGGTCAAATTAAGGAAAGGTGGCTATCAGTGGATAGAATTGCAGATCAGGAGGATAAATTTGGTGCGGCAGCTCCTGAAGGAAGCAAATACATTACATATGGATTTGGGTCAAGGGGAGGAATTTCAATTTTCGGATCACTGCATAATAGAAAATTATCCTGGAGATGCAAGATCACATCTACGAGGGGAGGGAAAGATTTATTTATTTCAATAATCCCAGGTGTCATGCTAAATGAGTTTAGGGATTGGAAGTTTGCCATTTTTGGCTGTGTCGGCCAAATTCCTCTGTGAGAGCTGTGAAAGAATGGCATCAGCACAGCAGATTAATGTTATACGGTATGTAATGTTAAAAGGGCTCCCTCCCTGATATAGAAAAGAAACAATATGTTGAATAACTGAAAACTGATATTGTTGGAATTACTTTGGAGTGGATCTGTGGACAGAGAAAAATAGTTAACATTTCAAAACTATGACATTCTCAAAAAATATCTCCTCACTCTACATCTCATAGTCATTACAAAGGATGAGGTTACGATGTACGTAGAAGTTGACGATAAAATAGGCCGCAGTCAGCATAGCTTTGTGAAGGGGAGGTCTTGCTTTACAAATTTGCTGGAATTCTTTAAAGAAGTAAATAGCAGGACAGACAAAGGAGAGTCAGTAGATGTTGTTTACTTAGATTTTCAAAAAGCCTTTGATAAGGTGCCACTCGGGAGGCTGCTAAGGAAGATGCGAGCCCATGGTATCAAAGGGCAGATACTTGCATGGATAGCAGGTTAGCTGGATGGCTGAGGCAAAGAGTGGCAATAAAGGGGGCTTCTTCTGGTTGGCTGCCAGTGACTAGCGGAGTTCCGTAAGGGTCATTGCTGGGGCCACTACTCTTCACGTTGTATATTAATGATTTGGACAAGGGGATTGAAGGCTTTGTGGCCAAATTTGCAGATGATACGAAAATAGGTGGATGGGCAGGAAGTGTAGAGAAAGCAGGGACTCTGCAGAAGGACTTGGACAGTGGGCAGAGAAGTGGCAGATGGAATATAGTGCAGCAATGTGTGGAGTCATGCATTTTGGTAGTCGGAATAAAGGTGTCGACTAATTTCTAAATCGGGAGAGAATCCATAAATCGGAGGTGCAAAGGGACTTGGGAATGCTGGTGCAGGATTCCCAAAAAGTTAATCTGCAAGTCAAATCGGTAGTAAAGAAAGCAAACTCAATAGCATTTATTCCAAGAGGGCTTGTATACAAAAACAGGAATGTAATGCTGAGGCTCTGGTAAGGCTGCATTTGGAATATTGTGAGCAATTTTGGGCACCATATCTGAGGAAGGATGTGCTGGCTCTGGAGAAGGTCCAGAGAAGGTTTACAATAATGATCCCAGGAATGAGGAGGTTAACCTATGATGAGTGTTTTCCGGCACTGGGCCTGTACTCACTGGAGTTTAGAAGAATGAGAGGGGATCTCATTGAAACACAGAATAGTGAAAGGCTTGGACAGAGTGGATGTGGAGAAGATGTTTTCACTAGAGGGAGAGTCGAGGACTAGAGGTCATAGCCTCAGAATTAATGGACGTTTAAGGCACTGGAGGTCTTCATATCAACATTACAGCTACAAGAGCTGCTCATAAGCCGGTATTCTCCAATACTGATTCAATCCCTGATTTCCAAAGGACTCTTCAGTATCTACAAGATACAAGGCAAGAGTATAATGAATTCCTTCCACTTGCATGGTTAAGTGGTGGCATGATGGCACAGTCGTAGACTGCTACCTTACAGCGCCAGAGATCTGGGTTCGATCCTGAGTACAGGTGCTGACTGTACAGAGTTTGTATGTTCTCCCCGTGACCGATGTGGGTTTTCTCCGGGATCTCCGGTTTCCTTCCACACTCCAAAGACATACAGGTTTGTAGGTTAATTGGCTGGGTATAAATGTACATTGTCCCCAGTGTGTTTAGGATAGTGTTCGTTCATGGAGAACGCTGGTTAGCGCAGACTCGGTGTGCTGAAGAGTTTGTTTCCATGCTCTATATCTTTAAACTAAATTAAGTGAAGCTTAATTAGCCTGCAAAAATCTCAGCACTGCCAATTTGAACATTCACTTTATCACTAGGCCAACAGGGCTGTACAGAGGAGTACAGCAATTCACTCAAAACCTTTTTACAGCATCTACCTAACGCACCAACAAATAACAGCTAGAAGGCAGAAGGTTAGAAGCACCATTCACTCAAAATTGTACAAAATATTGACATGGAACCACAGTACAACTCATTCATCGTCACTGAATAAATGTCCTGGCATTCTCCATTTAACAGTACTTTCACCACAACAGTACTTTCACCACAACAATGCAAGGAAGTGGCTCAGCAGGTACTTTAAGCTTTGATACATATAGGTCTGAGGAATAAACCCTGGGCTCACCAGTGATGCCAATATGTGTAGGAAAAAACTGCAGATGCTGCTTTAAATCAAAGATAGACACAAAATGCTGGAGTGACTCAGCGGGCCAGGCAGCATCTATCGAGAGAAGTAATGGGTGACGTTTCGGGTCGAGACCCGAACCCAGACTGATGTCAGGGGAGTGGGCGGGACAGAGATAAAATGTAGTCGGGGACAGTAACACTGGTAGGAGAATTGGGAAGGGGGATGGGATGGAGAGAGAAGGAAAGCAAGGGCTACTTGAATTTAGAGAAGGCAATGTTCATACCGCTGGGGTGTAAGCTACCCAAGCGAAATATGAGGTTCTGTTCCTTGTGTGATATTAAAGCCTGGTGCTCGTCTGTGGGATCATGGTCCAAGGATCCTGTGAACACAATATCCTGTGGATTAATAAATTAAAAGGAAAATTCCTTTTGGGATTGGTGTGGTTCTCGGCAGCTGTCTTCTCCTTGATAGAACTGTTACTAATCAGCAGGCTGGCTGATTCTTGGCGTATAGCTATGCTCCCTTTGGGTAAAGAGCCGGTGAGAAGACTGACTCCTTTCTCACTCAGTGATTTGCCAACTTGCCTGTCAATAACATTATTTAACTCTGACTGACCACCAGTCACGTACACCCCCACAGCCTTTCCAATATTTTCACCTTCAGCTGCATGTCAAGAAGAAATATCCATCATCATAAATGAGTGTCGCAGCTGAAAGAAAAGACTGCAGCTCACTGTAAGCTGACCATTTCTTCACCTGCCCATCTGCCTTTTATGCACACTTTTAAAGCTTAAAGCCTGTGACATTTTGATTGCATTTGCGTGGCTACACGTGTTTTTTTAAAGACTTACATCACTCTCAAAGTCTTTCATGAAAAGAATAGCGATCAAAAGATCAAAATGTGTCCTGACACCTTTTGGTTTGGCAGAATAATTTTAATTTAATTTGATGAATGTCTGAACAAGCATCCTAATACTGAAAAACTAATAGCTTATATTTATAACACCCTACTAAATAAAATAACGAGGTACCACCGACCGAACCATATAGATACAAATGGGAAAATGAAATAGGTCATCCTATCACGAAAGATATGTGGGACGAAAGTTTACAACAAATGCATCAATGTTCATTAAATGCCAGACATATTTTAATACAATTCAAGGTCTCACATAGACTACATTTCTCTAAAATAAAACTAAATAGAATCTTCCCACAAATCTCTCCTATTTGTGATAAATGTCTACATTTAGAGGCTAATTTAACACATACGTTTGCAAACTGTATAAAACTTAAACATTTCTGGACTGATATTTTTGAAATAACATCAGAAGTTATTAATACAAAACTGGACCCAGACACAAAATTAATAATACTTGGAATATCAGAACAAAGCTTAACACTCACAACAAACCAAAGAAATTTCCTCAATTACAGTATAATAACCGGAAAAAAATTAATATTAAAATTTTGGAAAGGCCCTACAACCCCCACAATTAAAATGTGGATTACGGAAATGTCGGAGACCTTATACTTAGAAAGAATTAGACTTGTCTTAATGGACAAACAAGATCTTTTCCATAAAATTTGGGCTCCATTCATTAGCTATCTGAAGGGATAGATTGGCACAGCACGAGGACCCAACTGAAACTTGAACTCAGGAATAGATGAAAAGCTATACTTTATAACCTACGAACCTATCTCCATTGATGTATTACAGGTAACCCATTCCACCTCCCTTGTTTTTCTGTTGTGTTTTTTTTTTGCTTTCTTTTTTATTTGTAACTTTCTACCCTCTCTTTTTCCCTCTTTATATAAAAAATAAAAACACTAGAAGCAGAAGTAATTGATAATGGAAAATTTTAATAATGTATAACTGATGTATATGAAAAGTTTTTTTACTATAATAGGTAACTACATTTTATAATATGTCTACTTCTAATAAATAAAAAAATAAATAAAAAAAGAATAATTTTAATTTAGTTTTTCCCCTGTTCTAGGCATCATCTCTACTGGTGAATGGTACGGTTTAGTGAACCTCTATGCAGAATTGTACCATGATTATCTGTGTCAGACTGAGGACGAGGAGTGTTAACCACCATTTTCAGATGTTAAAAAATCGGAAATGTATAAACTTTTCCCTAAAGGCTCATTGCAACTGCAATCAATAATTCATTATACTGGGATTTATTTTGCAGGCCTTAAGAACGGAATGTCCACCTGGTTTTAGAAGGTATTCCTGTATGAGGTGCGTATCCCCCTTGAGAAGTCTGCAACCTGACAATGGTTGGGGCAGATTAGGAGGTGTTGGGAAAGTTGCCTAGAAGCGAGTACAACTTATGACGGTATTTATGGAGGCTAAAATGCAAGGTTTTGCTCTGAACTGGTGCTCCCCCTTCCATGGAATATTGGGCCTCAACTGCACGTGCATAGTTGCAATTCCTGTGCTTTAGCAGTAATGGTATTCTGGTCAGTTGTTGGCATTCTGGTCAGTTCTCCAGGTAGAACGGAATGTTAAAAACATACTACAGGAATGACTCAAGCTTTTATATAAGAAGTCAATTGTCATATTCCTTAAACGGAACAATGAAATTCATACCTGCAGTAGCACAACAGATATGTAAGCATAGTATTCTGCAAACACTATAATAAAAAGCAAAAAAAGTTTGATATATATAGATAATAATAATCCATAGACAAAAACAATTCCCCCCTCAAGTCCATGTAGTTTGGATCTTATTTGGAGGTTGATGCATTTAATGGTCTGATGGTTGTTGGGAAGAAACTGCTCCTGAACCTGAACGCTATAATTTTCAAGCGTATGTACCTTCTTCTCAATGACAGGAGTGAAATGAGAGTGTGGCCAGGTGGTGTGGGCCTCTGTTGATGCTTGCTGCCTTTCTGAGCGACTCTTGTAGGTCCCTTCAAGGGTGGAGAGGTCAGTACCAGTGATGGATTGTCCAGTGTTCACCACTTTTTGCAGTCTTCTTTGTTCCTGGGCATTGGAGTTACCGAACCGGGCCTTGATGCAACCAGTCAATATGCTCTTATGCTGTACACTTATAGAGGTTCAACAGAGTATGTGTTGACAAAAGTGGCAAAAAGAATTTCACTACACCGAAAGGTGTATGTGACAAAATAAAATAAAATAAATTTGAAATCTTGACATACTGAATCTTCTCAGTCTTCTAAGGAAGTAAAGGCATTGATGGGCATTCTTTATGATTGCATTATTATGCTGGATCCAAGACAGACCGGTCGGGGCGGCCCAGCCTGAGGGAGGAGCGGTGCCCGGTCGGGGCGGCCTGGCGCGAGGGAGGAGCGGCGCCCGGTCGGGGCGGCCTGGCCCGAGGGAGGAGCGGCGGCCTGGCGCGAGGCTGAGACGGTGGCAGTACTCACGTGAGGGCGATCCGGCTCGGGGCTGGAACGATGCTCCGGGGGCTGGGACGGCAGTTCTGGAGGCGGTGGCCTGAGACCGGGGGTTCGGCCGCGGGCCAGCGGCTGCGTCAGCAGGTCTGGTGAGCGGCAGCTTCGACTACCCCGGGCCGCGGTGTTTGAGCCGCGAGGAAAGGTTTTAACATCGCCCGGGGGGTATCGCCTCAGCGCAGAAGGAGAAGAGGAGGGAAGAGACTGCAGCCCTAAGACTTTTGCCTCCATCACAGTGAGGAGATGTTGGGTGGACTCACTGTGGTGGATGTTAATATGTGTTTATTGTTGTTTTTTATTGTATTGTATCATATGTATGACTGCTTAAATTTCGTTCAGACTTCGGTCTGGATGACAATAAAAGGCTATTCTATTCTATTCTATTCTATCTTCAGAGATATGCACACCCAGGAATTTGAAGTTTCTGACTCTCTCCACCATCACGCCATTGATGAAGACAGGTTTGGGGTACCTCGTCCTGCTTCTTTTAAAGTCAACAATTGGTTCCTCGGTTTTACTGGCATTGAGAGCAAGGTTGTTCTGAAACCATTCGGTCATTCGATCAATCTCCCTCCTCCACACTGACTCGTTGTCGTCCATAATTCGTCCAACAAAATTTAAAAACTGCTTGACAAAGTTATGGTTACAGCATGGGCATATGCTGAAAATTATGATAACTTGCCTTTCTCAATCTTGTTACAGCACTTCCACCTCCTGTCATTTTATTCCTATCACCTCACAGGGTGGTGGCTATATGGAATAAGCTGCCAGAGGAGGTAGTTGAGGTAGGTTCTATAACATTTAAGACATTTGGAAAGGTACATGGATGGGAAATGTTTAGAGAGACATGGTCCAACCACGGGCAGATGGAACTCGAGTAGAAGGAGCATCGGTCAGTGTGGGCAAGTTGGGCTGAAGGGCCTGTTTCCATGCTGTATGACCCTATGACTGAGTTTTCCAGTGCAGTGGGGATGCTTCATTACACTTAAGTATTGTGCCATTTCTGTACACATATAAATATAATTACTGCCATTTTTAACTGGGAAACAGCAGCATCTTTCGAAGATTACATTATTTGGCTGCTGGGATAAGGTATTTAAGTTCACCATTGAAACACAAACCTTTCTATGAGAGGCCAGGGAAATGAAGCGTATTCCTGTGATCCCATAAATCAGATTTCTCTGTCCAGAATTGTTCCTGCAATTTTCCTGTGAGAGATGTCTAAAACTTCCTCTTCTCAACTTACAGGGGAGCCAAATCTGACCTACATTTCACTTCCTATAGTCAATCTGGGTCTTTTTCCATCCCTGAGCATCCGCTGAAGCAGTCCA
Source organism: Amblyraja radiata (assembly GCF_010909765.2). Lineage (NCBI taxonomy): Eukaryota > Metazoa > Chordata > Chondrichthyes > Rajiformes > Rajidae > Amblyraja > Amblyraja radiata. The sequence continues at coordinate 122,111,084 of NC_045956.1, forward strand.
GCAAATGGTCTTTGCTATCTCCATCCGTGTTGCCCTATGCTTTTAATGACAACATTATGGCAATGGGCAATGGAATGAATGTGAAGGTTGAAACTCAGGTTGAAGTCAGGCAGGAACCAGTTCTCCTACATTTCTCATCTGTTTTGTTATATTCCTGTTTACCATTTTAAAAGATGGTTATGCTGTTATAGAATATTTTTGACAAGTTGTCATCACCTTTCTCAGTCAAGCACAATGGGTCGTGTATGAGCATGCCTATACACCCTGGAGCTCAAATGCTGAAGAGTCTGAGAAATGTAGACCAAAGGTCCTTGTTTATATTGTGTTGTGAAACTGAAGGTGCTCTCCTAATATCCCAAGCCTAATTCGTACGGATAGAATCTAAGATTGCACTGATGTGTGTTATTATGACAAGTTAAATTCTATAGATGTCATGTGTCTCATATTTGCATCCTATTTAGGTCAGTCAGCACATTGGGTCTGTGCCAGTTTTCAAAACAACCTCATTTGCCCTATTCTCCCAGTACACTAGTCAAAGAGTCGTGGAGTGATAGTGTGGAAACAGGCGCTTCAGCCCAACTTGCCCACACCGGCCAACTTGTCCCAGCTACACTAGTCCCACCTTTTGCATTTGCTCCATATCCCTTCAAACTTGTCCTATCCATGTACCTGTCTAGCTGGTTCTTAAATGTTGGGCTAGTCCCTGCCTCAACTACCTCCTCTGGCAGCTTGTTCCATACACCCACAACCCATTGTGTGAAAAAGTTACCACTCAGATTCCTATTAAATCATTTCCCCTTCACCTTAAACCTATGTCCTCTGGTCGTCAACTCAATTCAATTCACCTACTCTGGGAAAGAGACTCTGTGCATCTATCCAATCTATACCTCTCATGATTTTACACACCTCAATAAGATCATCCCTCATCCCCCTGCACTTCAAGGAATACAGTCCAAGCCTACTTAACCTTTCCCCTAGGGCTCAGACCCTCTAGCCCTGGCAACATCTTTGTAAATCTTCACTGTACCCTTTCCAGCTTGACAACATCTTTGACTGATGAAGGCCAATGTGCCGAATCCCTTTTTGAGGCCTCTTGGATAGAAAATATCAGATTCACTACTGTCACGGTACAGAAATTTCTGTTCTGTACAAATTCTGTTCCGAATGGCCGATCCCTTATTTGGAGCCAGGTAAGAAATATGACATCTAGTGCATCAAGCCATGTAAAAATGCTTTTTGTAAGAATGTGGTTTCATGCAATGCATTCTCATTCTACTTTTATACGTACTTTCCTGTCTATTTTTGCATTTTTTTTAAAGAAACGTCAAGTTGTTAAAAGGGGAAGTACAACGGGACCTCGGGATCCTTGTACATCAGTCTATGAAAGTAAGCATGCAGGTACAGCAGGCAGTGAAGAAAGCGAATGGCATGTTGGCCTTTATACCAAGAGGAATCGAATATAGGAGCAAAGAGGTCATTTTGCAGTTGTACAGAGCCCTAGTGAGACCACACCTGGAGTATTGTGTGCAGTTTTCGTCCCCTAATTTGAGGAAGGACATTCTTGCTATTGAGGGAGTGCAGCGTAGGTTTACAAGGTTAATTCCCGGGATGGCGGGACTGTCATATGCTGATAGAATGGAGCAGCTGGGCTTGTACACTCTGGAGTTTAGAAGGATGAGAGGATATCTTATTGAAACATATAAGATTGTTAAGGGTTTGGTCACGCTAGAGGCAGGAAACATGTTCCCAATATTAGGGGAGTCCAGAACCAGGGGCCAGTTTAAGAATAAGGCGTAAGCCATTTAGAACGGAGACGAGGAAACACTTTTTCTCACAGAGAGTTGTGAGTCTGTGGAATTCTCCGCCTCAGAGAGGCAGTGGAGGCCGGTTCTCTGGATGCTTTCAAGAGAGAGCTAGTTAGGGCTCTTAAAGATAGCAGAGTCAGGGGATATGGGGAAAAGGCAGGAACGGGGTACTGATTGGGGATTTCAATAAGATAAGATATTATAAGTGTTTCAATAAGATAATAATAATAATAATAAATTTTATTTAATGGGCGCCTTTCATACATCTCAAGGACACCTTACATAGTAATCGGAATAAAAACATATAATCGGAATAAAACAAGTAATTAAAGACATCACAATGACACAAATTAAAAACAGAATTCAATCCAAAAACAGAAAATCAAAAACACAGTGTGAAGAGAGAGCAGCGGCAACCAAATCGTGCCAGCGTCCACTCTCTCTTCACGGCAGCCATCTTGGACACAGACCTACAAGACTACAGTTAGACAAAAAAAATCATCCCCCCACAGTGGATAGCACTGTGGAGGAAGGCACAATGTCCAGTCCCCACCCCATGTTCACCCCAAAGTCAGGCCTATTGGGGCCACCGCAATTGCCTCTACGGAGGCCCGATGTCCCTGGCCGTTCTCACCGGGTGGTCTTGCCCCGGCGTCGGGAGAGTCCTTTCGGCGGCTGGGCCACTTGGAACGGCCGCTTCCTGGTTGGAGCCCGCGGCTGCCGAAGCCGACAAGGCCGCGTCGGTTTGGCGCTCCTAGGCTCCAGATGAAAAAGTCGGCGCCCGCTCTCCTCACTGCCGCCTTGCCGCCTCTACGATAGAAAGATATCCTCTCATCCTTCTAAACTCCAGAGTGTACAAGCCCAGCCGCTCCATTCTCTCAGCATATGACAGTCCCGCCATCCCGGGAATTAACCTTGTAAACCTACGCCGTACTCCCTCAATAGCAAGAATGTCCTTCCTCAAATTAGGGGACCAAAACTGCACAATGCTCCAGGTGTGGTCTCACTAGGGCTCTGTACAACTGCAGAAGGACCTCTTTACTCCTATAATCGACCTCATTATAAAGGCCAACATGCCATTCACTTTCTTCACTGCCTGCTGTACCTGCATGCTTACCTTCATAGACTGATGAACAAGGACCCCCAGATCCCGTTGTACTTCCCTTACCCCAACGACGCAATTTAGATAGTAATCTGCCTTCCTGTTTTTGCTACCAAAGTGGATAACCTCACATTTATCCACATTAAAATTCATCTGCCATGCATTCTCATAACATCCTCCTCACAGTTCACACTGCCACCCAGCTTTGTGTCATCTGCAAATTTGTTAATGTTACAGGTACTATGAATCCCATCATCCAAATCATTGATGTATATTGTAAATAGTTGCGGTCCCAGCACCGAGACTGCGGTACCCCACTAGTCACTGCCTGCCATTCTGAAAGGGACCCGTTAATCCCTACTCTTTGTTTCCTGTTTGCCAACCACTTTTCTATCCATGTCAGCACTCTACCCCCAATACCATGTACCCTAATTTTGCCCACTAATCTCCTATGTGGGACCTTATCAAATGCTTTCTGAAAGTCCAGGTACACTCCTGCTAAAACCAATGGGCTGATGTGTAGTACGCTCCAGAGCAGAATGTCAGCCTTTTCGTCAGCCATTTCAGTAGACCCGACCCGACCTTGTAAATCCCTCTCGCAGTGTAATCAGCGTTGCAGGGGAACAGTTTGTGGGTGTGATATAGTGTTAGACCCATTATTCATGATTTTGTGAATTCATAATTCTGCTATTTTTGTTAATGATTAATATGTCAATAAATTATAATTCTGTTAATTTTCTTTTTTTAATGTTTTTTTAAATTTTCTTTATTTTAAGATTTTTTTAAAATTCCTTTTTAATGGCTCATGTGCTGTGTTTGAGTTGATGTTTGTATTAAACTTGCACTCTGTAATTCATTGTAACCAAATGGTAGCCATTGTAAGCAGGATCTTTGATTGTAAGATAGAAGTGCGGAAACGGAAGACGGTTACCTAAATTGGGCCGAAGATTACCCATGAATCTGCCCATGACCCTACTATGTCTTTTTTGTCGAGTGGGCTATCTTGCTTGCTATAGGATCTTTGGTCTGAAGAAGGGTCTGGACCCGAAATGTTGCCTATTTCCTTCGCGCCATAGATGCTGCCTCACCCGCTGAGTTTCTCCAGTATTTTTGTCTACTCTGGAAAAAAATATGGTTTAAATCTCCTTATTTAATAAATATATTGACATCTAAAAGAGATTCATAAGACAATTCCAGATGAGATTTGCATCCTATCACAAGCTGCTGAAGATCTATATTCTTTGCAGAACACAAAGTGATGGAGTAACTCAGTCCCACATCGAATCTTCACCTCTCCATCCCCTCCAGACACTGAGTTACTTCAGCATTTTGCGAATTAAGTGTTTTTTTTGTGTGTAAATCAGCATCTGCAGTTCCTTCTGTCTATATCCATTGGAGTTTAGAAGAATGAAGGGTGATCTTAGTGAAAGGAGGTGATTTAGAATTGTGATGAATCTGTGGATTTCTGGTGGGTTTGCGGTGGCTCGGTCGCTTCATGACTAAATATATATTATTTTCAAAGGTCGGGCAGGCAACTGGCAATGAAGAGGAGACAAAGCTTCTCCGCCCCATCGCCAATCCCACCATCTCTTTCAACATTGGCGTCCTCAGCTCATATTTGCTCCGCCAGCGGTCGGCGGGAAGAGAACGATGGTTTCTCCAGCTCTGCTGCGGCCCACAGATCCTCTGGGCACAGATCCTGTGCTGCGGACCCACAGATCCTGTGCTGCGACCCACAGATCCTGTGCTGAGGACCCACTGGACCAACTGCTCGCGACTCTGTAGGTATTTGCTGCCGCGCCCAGGACAACGTTCCATTTCACCCGCCTGTTGCGGTTGCGGCGGCGCCATTCCGCATTCCCTCTCCCTCCCTCCGCACCATCCACACTCACGCTCACGCTCACGCATTCATTCATTCATTCTCTCTCTCTCTCTCTCACAATTCGCGCCAAAGATCCGGCCGCAGATCGTTGCATCGCGCGCACTTCCGCTTCCGGTGCAGAAGGCGCCTTGTACCGTTTCCGCATGCGCAAAGGCCGGGCCACTACTTCCGGTCCGTGCGGTTCAGGTGAGAAAACAAGAGAAGGAGCGGGAGAGGGATCCCGATCCCAATCCCAGATCCCGATCCCAGAGAGAGGGGGAATTACAGGGGGGAGGGGGGACGAGGAGGGACAAATACAAAGGGAGTGGTGAGAGGGAGGTTCAGATGAAGAGGTGGACAGGAGAGAGGGAGGGTTAGAGATAGATTCCAGGGTGAGGGTGAAATCGTGGGTGAGAGGGATGAGAGGGGCAGATTGGGAGAAGTAGAGTCGGGGAGGGATAGGAGGAGAGGGACAGAGAGATTCAGAAGGGAGCAGAGGGAGATCCTGGGGTGAGGAAGCTTCCACGGGGGTGGACTGGGTGGGTTGGCGATGCAAAGGGAGAGGATACTTTAGGTTGGATCTATGGAGCGAAGGAAATAGGTAACGTTTCGGGCTGAAACATTGCCTATTTCCTTCTTCAGTCTGAAGAAGGGTTTCGGCCCGAAACGTTGCCTATTTCCTTCGCTCCATAGATGCTGCCGCACCCACTGAGTTTCTCCGGCTTTTTTGTGTACCTTCGATTTTCCAGCATCTGCAGTTCCTTCTTGGATACTTTAGGTTGGTTGGGTTGGTTTGGCGTGGATTGAATTAGTATAGGATGTGGAGTGGAATGGAACCAGATGAGGTTAAGATGTCGAGAAGAAGTGATGGAGTGGGGGAAAGACTGGGGGTAAGGCAGGGATTGGGTTGGGATGAGTTGAGCTGAGGTGATGAAAGGAAGAGAGTGCATTGGGTGAGATGGAGAAGTCTCCCATCCCATGTATGCGATGGGAGACTTGGCTTGGGTATCATAGTGATTGACAGGATCTGATAGAGTGACAAACGTGTGGCTGGGATTTATCAGCTTGTGAATAATAAGGGGGGATTTGGAAAATGTCATTTGCTGTATTTGTATGAAGTTGCTTAAATATGGATCTATTTGATGCTAATGATTTTCCTTTGCAGACGAGAGCTTAGTTTCAACAAGTATTATAAAATCTATGGCTTCCGTAAAGACTGTAAAGTGGACTGAAACTTTGGGTTTTTATCATGTAATGAGAATTGAATTCTGTATAGTGCAGGAAGTCAGCATGAGATAAATGATTTCGCAACTAATGAATGTGAAGCAGGTAGAAAAACTGAATGGCCAATGTTTGCTATTTCTTAGATATCATCATGAAGGATTAACAACATTAAATATTTTGAAAGCTATCCCCAACTATTTTTGAGTACAATGCATGTATTTTTACCTTTTAGTTTAGAGATATAGCACAGAATCAGGCCCTATAGCCCACCGAGTCAGCCGACCGGCGATCCCCGCACACTAGCGCGATCCTACATACTAGGGACAATTTACAATCTTCATCAAAGACAATTAACCTACAAACCTGTACATCTTTGGTTGTGAGAGGAAACCAGAGCATGTGGGGAAAACCCACACAGTCACAGGGAGAACGTACAAACTCCATACAGACAGCACCCATAGTCAGGATCAGACGAGGACTCTGACGCTGTAAGACATCAACTCTTCGGCTGCACCACAGTGCTGCCCATTCGGAGTACAACTTCATAATTAGGGGCACTGCTGGAATCCAGAATCGGAATCACAGCTGGAATGGGACCTCACTGGTGTTTTCCATCCTGATGTCAACATGAGTGATTCTCACACGAACCTGAAAGCATAAATGAAATGGTGGGGGATTTGGTGGTGGTTATCCATGGAAATCCTGTTTTGAGCACATTAAGGAACAGTTAAGCGAGCTAAACTGATCAGCAAGATAGAAAAAGTCACTGAAGGAGTGATGTAGGAAAGAAGGCTTGCATCTCACGTACGTGGCACCAGTATCAGGATAGGAATCTGCACCACTAGGCTGGGCTCTAAGTAAACCAATATCCTGGTGGGAAGGATAGAGATGCTGACCATAAGGATTTTAAACTAAGACCCGCTGAGCACCACCAGTAGTTTATTTTTCGGATAACCAGAGAGATTAAATTTAAGATCATCAGAAAAAGGAAGGAGTACTCGGGCAAATTATTTTGTGTATAAAACTGGACGAAACTTGTAGAGGCAGAGGATAGAATAGTCTCTGAAAGGGCAATAATTAAAAAAATATTAAGAAAGGCAAACGTATGGTTGAAGGGTGATAAAATGCAGCTGAGTGCGTAGCTCCTTATGATGGGTATCGAGGGCTGAATTGATTCCTTTGTTTATGTAGTCCTCAAATAATTATAAAATGCTCAGAAACTTCATCAGTGCTGTAGTGATTTGAGCTTTCGAATCTAGTTTCTACAACAATGAGACAAAATGATCGACTAAAGATGTTATGTACTATAGTTAAAAATCCCATCTCTGGGAAGAAAAACCGATGCACGATTCACTTTCCACCAAGCGCAACTCAAAACAACTAAGCTGCTTATCTCAGGGGGAGGATAACAACTGCCTGATTTAAGACAATGTCTACTTTTGTTCTGTGAGCACAATGTAGGATTGTTTGGAAAGTTCACTAGATCTGCAGAAGGGTCCTGACCCGAAATGTTGCTTATCAATGTTCTCCAGAGGTGCTCCCTGCTGAGTTACTCCAGTCTTTTAAGCAAATTAAATTGATTAGAGAAAAAATATTTTTGTTTATTTTTTTTGTGATTATAGTTAACTTTATGGGACTGAAAGGAAACTCAATATTTGTTCTAGTGCAGTACAGGGGTTTGGTCCACTGAGATTCAAGTCCAAGGAAAGCCACAAATGTACCTCTGGAGCAGAGAAGTTGAATATTGGCAACAAATTCTCCTTGACAAACCACATTGCAGCTATGGCCAAGAAAGCACACCAACACCTCAACTTCCTCAGCAGACTAAGGAAATTTGGCATGTCCTCACTGACTCTTAACCAATTCTACAGATGCACCACAGAAGCATCCTTTTGGGATGCATCGCAGCTTGGTTTGACAACAGCTTTGCCTGAGACCACAATAAATTGCAGAGAATTGTGGAAATAGCCCATTCCATCACATTAATCTGTCTTCCCCCAATCTACTCCATCTACACTTCATGCTGCTCCGGGAAAGGAGCGAACACAATCAAGGACCCTTTTCACCCTGCTCCCCTTCTCCCCACTCCCGTCGGGCAGACGATACAAAAGCTTGAAAACATGTACCACCTGATTCAGGAGCAGCTTCTTCCCTGCTGTTAACAGACAACTAAAAGGCCCTTCCATCAGCTAGGATACAGTCCCGATCTCCAACCTACCTCATTGCAGATCTTGCACATTTTTAAAATCTGCACTTTCTCTGTAATTGTTACGCTATAATACTGAAACACTATTCTGCACTGTAGTATTTTTCTCGTTGCACCCCTTGTACTCGTGTGTAGCTTGATTGTACCCATGTACAGTATGATTTGATTGGATAGCATGCAAAAAGCTTTTCATCGTATCTCGGTACATGTAACGATTAATAAACTGATACCAAGTGGTCGTTTTCAAACTGAGCAAACTTTCAAACTAACCTGCAATTCCTAATAATTTTGATATTATTCAGCGTAATTGAGTCGACATGAATACACTTTTCCTATTTTCAGTTTCAATCTTATTAAATTACATGTCTGGGTCAAAATCTACTTCAATAGTCGATATAAGGAACAGTTTATTCTAATCATAGTTACAATGAAATGAAAGATGAGCATTTTCAATGTACAAATTATGCTGTTTGAGGCTGTGTTGCTCAGATTTTCAGCTGGAAATAATAAATGATGAGCAAATGCTGCTGGATAACAATAGACATGACAAGTCAACCAGGGAATTGCCAAGATATTATCAAATAATCTGTAGATTAGGTTCACATTACAGATAGCACAACAATATTAGACCCTGGTAGACATTGGTTTCCAGATCTAATTGATAAAACCATACAGTGAATAAAACAATATATTTGGTATAGGCTTTCTGATTCAAAGTGTTTGGTTAATATCAGATATGAGGTCTCTGAAAAGCTATTGCAAAGTGTTTAGCTGATCCTCAAGAACCATGCACAAGAATTCTACCTGAAAGGGTTAAGTTACAGTCCTTGATGATTCTTTATTTTAATTTCCTTGTAATCTCATCCTCAAACTATAAGGTAATGTCATTACATTTCACACAAATGTTATAGGTACCCTGTATTGTGAATGTGTGTGATGTCCATCAATAGAACCCTAGATGTACATGTAATTTCCAATTTGTTTTCTATTGCAGGCTGAAATGAACAAAAGGAAGTCTTGCTTACATTGTGTTTCCTTTTACTGTGCATTTCCAGTATAATCTGGTTATCGGCCTTTTTCATTGAAGTCACTTTAGGGTAAGGAGTTTCATTCTCAGATGGAATTGCTTAATTGCTTAATTGGAGGAACAAGAATGTAGAATGACGGTTATCCTGAGTTTTAGTTTAGTTTAGAGATACAGCGCGGAAATAGGGACTTCGGCCCACTAGGGTCCGTGCCGACAGCGATCCCCGCATATTAACACTATCCTACACACACTGGGGACAGTTTTTGCATCTACCAAGCCAATTGACCGAAACACAGTGCCCTCCATAATGTTTGGGACAAAGACCTATCATTTATTTCTTTGCCTCTATGCTCCATAATTTGAGATTTGTAATAGAAAAAATCACATGTGGTTAAAGTGCACATTGTCAGATTTTATTAAAGGGCATTTTTATACATTTTGGTTTCACCATGTAGAAATTACAGCTGTGTTTATACGTAGTCCCCCCATTTCAGGGCACCATAATGTTTGCTTCACAGGTGTTTGTAATTGCTCAGGTGTGTTTAAATGCCTCCTTAATGCAGGTATAAGAGAGCTCTCAGCACCTAGTCTTTCCTCCACTTTCCATCCCCTTTAGAAACTTTTATTGCTGTTTATCAACATGATGACCAAAGTTGTGCCAATGAAAGTCAAAGAAGGCATTATGAGACTGAGAACCAAGAATAAAACTGTTAGAGACATCAGCAAAATGTTAGGCTTACCAAAATCAACTGTTTGAAACATAATTAAGAAAGAGAGCACTGGTGAGCTTACTAATCGCAAAGGGACTGGCAGGCCAGTACCACACCTGTAGTATTGTGTTTTTGGTTCCCTAATTTGAGGAAGGACATTCTTGCTATTGAGGGAGTGCAGCGAAGGTTTACAAGGTTAATTCCCGGGATGGCAGGACTGTCATATGCTGAGAGAATGGAGCAGCTGGACCTGTACACTCTGGTGGAGTTTAAAAGGATGAGAGGGAATCTCATTGAAACATATAAGATTGTTAAGGGTTTGGACACGCTAGGCAGAAAACATGTTCCCGATGTTGGAGGAGTCCAGAACAAAGGGCCACAGTTTAAGAATAAGGAGTAAGAAGCCACTTAGAACGGAGACGAGGAAACACTTTTTCTCACAGAGAGTGGTGAGCCTGTGGAGTTCTCTTCCTCAGAGGGCGGTTGAGGAGGTTCTCTGGATGCTTTCAAGAGAGAGCTAGATAGGGCACTTAAAAATAGCAGAGTCAGGGGATATGGGGAGAAGGCAGGAACGGGGTACTGATTGGAGATGATCAGCCATGATCACATTGAATGGCGGTGCTGGTTCGAAGGGCCGAATGGCCTACTCCTGCACCTATTGTCTATTGTCTATTGCCAAGGAAGACCTCCACAGCTGATGACAGAAGAATTCCCTCTATAATAAATATAAATCCCCAAACACCTGTCCGACAGATCAGAAACACTTTTCAGGAGTCAAGTGTGGATTTGTGAATGACCACTGTCCGCAGAAGACTTCATGAACAGAAATACAGAGGCTACACTGCAAGATGCAAACCACTTGTTAGCCGCAAAAATAGGATGGCCAGCTTACAGTTTGCCAAGAAGTACTTAAAAGAGCAACCACAGTTCTGGAAAAAGGTCTTGTGGACAGATGAGATGAAGATTAACATATATCAGAGTGATGGCAAGAGCAAAGTATGGAGGAGAGAAGGAACTGCCCAAGATCCAAAGCATACCACCTCATCTGTGAGACGCGGTGGTGGGGGTGTTATGGCCTGGGCAAGTATGGCTGCCCAGGCCATAATATCTTCATTGATGATACAACTGCTGATATTAGTAGCATAATGAATTCTGAAGTGTATAGACACACCTTATCTGCTCAAGTTAAAAAAAATGCCCCAAATCTCATTGGCCGGCAGTTCATTCTACAACAAGACAATGATCCCAAACATACTGTAAAAGCAACAAAGGAGTTTTTCAAATTAAAAAATGGTTAATTCTTGAGTGGCCATGTCAATCATCTGATCTGAACCCAATTGAGCATGCCTTTTATATGCTGAAGAGAAAACTGAAGGGGACTAGCCCCCAAAACAAGCATAAGTTAAAGATGGCTGCAATACAGGCCTGGCAGAGCATCACCAGAGAAGACACCCAGCAACTGGTGATGTCCATGAATCGCAGACTTCAAGCAGTGATTGCATGTAAAGGGTATGCAACAAATTACTAAACATGACTACTTTCATTTACACGACATTGCTGTGTCCCAAACATTATGGTGCCCTGAAATGGGGGCACTATGTATTTTCTACATGGTGAAACCAGAATATATAAAAATGGTCTTTATTAAAATCTAACAATGCACTTTAACTGCATGTGATTTTTTTTCTATTACAAATCTCAAATTGTGGAGTACAGAGACAAATAAATAATTGATGGGTCTTTGTCCCAAACATTATGGAGGGCACTGTACCTGTAAGTCTATGGAGTGGGAGGAAACCGAAGATCTCGGAGAAAACCCATGCGGTCACGGGGAGAATGTAAAACTCCATACAGGCAGCACCTGTCGGGATCGACCCCAAGTCTCCGGCGCTACAAGCGCTGTAAGGCAGCAACTCTACCGCTGCGCCACCGTGCCGCCCATTGATAGTTACTCTGCAATTCTCCAGCATCAGCAGGAGCATGCAGCAAATGATATTTTGCAGATCCTTCCCCTTCGCTCTGCAGTGCAACTTTGAAGGTGTAGACTAGAAAATATTCATGTTAGTCTGTTTCAATATCATGACTAAGAACAGTAAAGATGAAGGCTATAACCAAGAAGACAATGGGGGATGATACAAAAAGAGTGCTTCCAACATAATGAGTAATTGTAGTCCAAATGATTTATCTTTACTTTTACAGGTCTTAGTGTCAACAAGAATGTTGGACTTAAGAGGTTGGGCAGAGTACATTGTGGAATGGGCTGCAAAAGACCCTTATGGTTTCCTTTCGACTGTTATCTTGGCACTCACTCCATTGTTCATAGCTAGTGCAGTACTGTCATGGAAACTGGCAAAAATGATTGAAGCAAGAGATCGAGAACAGAAGAAGAAGCAAAAGCGTCAAGAGAATATTAACAAAGCCAAGAGACCAAAGAAGGATTGAACCCGTAACCAAGAAACATTCCCTTTCTTGAACTAAAATACAGCTTGTTTTGCATATTTAACAATTACAATTATATTTGGTAATAACTTCAAGAGTGATACCATATTTCAAATGGTTGCTTCTTTAGATCTGTGCTTCTGCCTAATAATTTGTTGTAATTTTTATAATGTTTATTAATTATTGGGATAATCACTAGTGCGCTACACCTAATTTTTCTACTTTGTTTACTATTTGAATTGAGTATATACATTTCTAATTCCTCAAGTACCTGTTCCATAATCTTGTGACTGAAAACATACTGAGAAATCGCACTGAAATCATTACATTGATGCAATATCTGCTTACTATTTCTAAATTATAAAAACTTGTAATTTATAACTGGTTCTATTTTTGTTTAAAGGCCTGATGTTACTGACTGAATTCAATTAATGATTGCAAAGTGATGAGAGAAGGGAAACACCCGAGATGATTTTCTTTGGTGACATGGTGCACATTAAAGTCTTCGAATGACAAGGTTTCATTGGCATAGTCTTTAGCAAATCTCGACTTCTTTGTTACATTGAATAGTCTAGACTGGATGTTTGCATGGATTCACCCTTTTGAATCATATTCTGATATTAGCCTCAAAGACACTGATCGCAGGGGGCTTCAGGGATCGTGTACGTGTGTCATTGTGATATTGTTCTCTTGTTCAAAGTCTGCTTTAATGGCAATGAGCTCATCTGGAAATGATGCATCATTGTCACTTATGCTACCTGGTTTCACCTTGTGGAATGCGATTGTGTGCAAGCCCTGCCACATTAAGAGAGTCAGTGATCCTAGCTCAGTCCAGTATTGTCTTTGTGCTCATAATGGCCTTCAGGAGGTTTTTGCTGGAATATTTGCATGCTAATGGTTCACCAGTCCTAAACGTCACAGATCTAGCCCTCAGCAGATTACAAAGCATTTCGTTGTCTCTGTACTGTACACTGACAATGACAATTAAAATTGAATCTGAAAGCACCTGGTTCATTCAATGCTTCTGGTTGGGGCAGACTGGGAATGTTTTTATCTGTATATACATGTCCACATATTTTGTTATGAAGTCAGTGACCAACCGTGCACTTCTGTTGAATCCTTGAATTTGGCCCAATCCATCCACTGATTTAAAGCAAAAATTCTCCTCTGCCTGCCCTGACCAGCTCTTTGTAGCCCTCTTTGCCGTTACCATATTCCTCAATCTGCCTGTAGGCACAAAAACAACCACAGCCAGGTGGTCAGACTTTCTAAAGTACGGGAGACCTGATGGTAGTATAGCAGTGTTCGAGTGTACGGTGTTGAAGATAGCGTATTAAAGGTAGTTTTGCAGACAAGTGAGCCTAGTTGATGTCCCCAGCAATGATTTGGAAGGTATTGGGATATGCTATTTTGTGCTTATGTCATTCCCCGAGTGCCAACTTGACGTCTGCCTGAGGCAGGCTGCAGTCAGGAAGGCGGCTGAGAACAGTGGGCATTTAACTGCCAGACCCCTTGGCACTTTCAAGATGGGAGCAGACGGAGGAAAACAACAATGTCAGTGAGTGGGCTTGGGTCTCACTTCCTGCGCCCTCGTAGATGCTTAGAGGTTGAATTTGGGGGGCATGGAGGCTGAGCGGTGGCTGACCAAGGGAAGGGATGGCGCATTCACAGGTTGATGTGCGATTTGTCTGGATTGAGGCGTCCTTGGAGTGGGTCGTTGGAGGCCCTGCAGCAGCCCGGGGCTCTGTTAGATCTGGTGCTGCTTTTCAAGTGGCCAAGCTTGCAGAACAGACATGGCCAGCTGCGGCACAGAATGTTGCGGCATCATTGGGGGACATCACCACATCACCTAGCCAGGACAACCCCTGCAACTCCAAACCAGTTCCGCCACCAGGACAATGGACTTATGGCCAAGTTAAGACTTAGCATTTTTAACAAATCTGAACTTGAAATGTACAAGATGGTTCCAGAAACGTGGCGATTCTTAAGTACTTTCTCAGTGTAATCTACTACCTTACACTATTTGTAGTTAGGTATGATTGTGCATAATATACAGTAAAACTTAATGAACTATGCAAAATAAAAATGCCTCTGTACCTCGATGCATGACAAAGTACCATTGAGATGTTCTAGGATGGGGGAGTGGGAACGTGACAAGACCACCATATTCGAAGACCATGATGAGTTTATCCTGAAACAGATGACGCTGCATCTTTTCCTGCAGTCGAGTCCATTCTGTACGGTGGATGGTAAAACATTGGCTGGAGCGCCATGTTGGAGAGAAACAATGTGTCATGTCTCTGTAAGTACACAACTTCATGTTTAGTTTAGTTTATTTGGAAGATTGAGGGGGGATCTTATAGAAACTGACAAAATTCTTAAGGGGTTGGACAGGCTAAATGCAGGAAGATTATTCCCGATGTTGGGGAAGTCCAGAACTAGGGGTCACAGTTTAAGGATAAGAGGGAAGTCTTTTAGGACCAAGATGAGAAAATCATTTTTCACACACAGAGAGTGGCGAATCTCTGGAATTCTCTGCCACAGAAGGTAGTTGAGGCCAGTTAATTGGCTATATTTAAGAGGGAGTTAGATGTGGCCCTTGTGGCTAAAGGGATCAGGGGGTATGGAGAGAAGGCAGGTACAGGATACTGAGTTGGATGATCAGCCATGATCATATTGAATGGCGGTGCAGGCTCGAAGGGCCGAATGGTCTACTCCTGCACCTATTTTCTATGTTTCTATTGTCACAAGACTAGACAGTACATGATTACAATCCAGCCATTACAATTTAGCCCATTCACATAAGCTAAAGAGAAAACTGTCCATTTGCTTCCTCAGATGCTGTTTGACCCACTAGGTTCCTCTAACAGCTTGTTTTTCACTCATCTCACTTAATGCAACCTGAAGTGATCCTGTGGTCCAGATCGTAATCTAGCTGATGAGAGGACGGTTCAGTTGCTTGATAACAGCTGGGAACAAATGTCCCTCTGACACGGCAGTCTTGCTCTTAGGTCTTCTCTCTTGTTCTCCAGTAACTACATTGGCCAGGAGGATGCTAGGGCAGTGGGGGTGGTCACATTCTCGAACACTCCAGTCTTTCCTGAGGCATCCCAGACACCCACATTGTCTAAGACCTGAGGCCTCCGCAACACCGCCAGGTGATGTACTTGTGTTCCACGGAGCCGGATTTGCCAGGGGACTGTAAGATTCCTAATGCATTTAAATGGCTTAAAAGTCTATTTTCTAGCACTGCATTCTGGTTTCTGCAGATTTCAGCTTTAAAAATTCAAAACACAAGTATCTGCGTTCCCTGCATGCTGCCTGCAAACGGTGCTTCTCTCAAGTGGCGTCCTGAGAGAGATGATTTATCAGCATAATTTAAACTCTTCGACTTTAAAGCTGTTGTATAATTTAAGCAGTATTCTTTCCCAGCCCCTTGAAATATGTCAACTGACATTTACAAATTACCACAATCAATTAAACTTTTCTTCAATTACGCTGGGGTTACCCACACCTCAGCCCACAATTTTTAAGGTTCATCAAAAACTATAGGGTCTGGGGAAGTTTTAGAAGATCCAAAATTGCAGGTCAGCGTTTATTGTCAATGTTGGTAATGAATACATTTTGTGAACATTATTTTATAAACCTGTTATATTTATTATGATAGCATTCCACCCTCCCTTTCAATTGTGAAGAAATTGTTAATCTGAGTTAGTGGAAGAGGTGGGCCATAGTATTACGTTGCCGAGGTAGGATTACAGTTTGGGTGGTCGGTTCAGGAACCTGATGTTTGTTGGAAAGTAGTTATTCCTGAACGAGGTGGTGTGGGACCTCAGGCTCTGTACCTACTTCCCAATGGTAGCAACATCCCTGGAGAACATGGACAGGTGGTGTTTCAGGTCAGGACCCTTCTTCAGACTTGTTTTTCTCTATGATGTGTTTTGCATTGTGTCATAGTTGAATGAAGTCTCAACTAATAAAAGAACTGTGGTGCATATTTTCATTGGTATCATTGATGAATATCTTGTTGGATATATAAATTCACTTGAATAATTTCAAAAGAGACTAAATGAATCTGAGGAAAGAAAGACAATAGGTGCAGGAGTAGGCCATTCGGCCCTTCGAGCCAGCACTGCCATTCAATGTGATCATGGCTGATCATCCCCAATCAATACCTTATCCTGCCTTCTCCCCATATCCCCTGAAAGGCAGTGAACACTGAGGTACAACTGTACTATCAGCAAGAAACAATTCCAATTGTATTGTCTGGGTATATGACTTGAGTATAAAATTAGTATCCTGAAACACAATGATCATGCATCATTACTTTTAAGAAATTGAAGACTGGTGGATTGTTTGAGGTACAATACATCTATGAAAGAACATTTGCCTATTCAGAACATTTTATTTATTCCCTGAACTACCATTAACTAGTATGGTCAATTTTACTGGTGAATTATCCTTGTGGTGAATCCTTTACTGGTGAACTATTCAGCATTATCATTACTCCTCCCAATATATTTTAAAAAATCAATCACAACGGTGTAAATATTCTAAAAGACCATTATGATTATGATTGACCCCGGGGAGTTGTGAAATACATTGCCCAGTACTATTAGGAAGAACGTATATGCTTTCTGTGAAATAGTCATCAGCTCTAATAAAGGAAACTGAACATCATTGATGGGTAAAAGTCAATATTGTGCGATAAAAAACAGGGAATGATTTAATGAACAGAGCAAACATCAAAATGGTCCATAGAGGATTCAATCACGACATTCTCAGTTATGGTTGCAATGGGGTTCTGCAAGATTCTTCTGCACATACTGTTATGTTAATTTTTCCAGCTTTAGATGTTTTTTCTGAAAATGCAGCGTGTGTGATTTGAAGTACAAAGTTATTCATCCCAGTCACTGCTACATTCTATTGTCACTTTGGTGTTCCCTTTGTACTTACAAGTGAAAGTTTGATCTGATTTTAGTATGTGGGTGGCTGGATGCTTTGATCCATGTGATTTTATCTAATGGCAATATACCACAGTCTCTCCACCTCTCATGGGTTGAACAAAACATTCTCAGAAATTATAGCATAGAGGCAGGGATGTTGATTGTGAGTTATAATTTTCAGTATACTACGTTTAAGTAGTCCGCAAGATGGCCATTACAATTTAGATATTAGTCTTCTGGTGTTTGT
This sequence comes from Amblyraja radiata, assembly GCF_010909765.2. Taxonomy (NCBI): domain Eukaryota; kingdom Metazoa; phylum Chordata; class Chondrichthyes; order Rajiformes; family Rajidae; genus Amblyraja; species Amblyraja radiata. The sequence goes on from NC_045956.1 coordinate 122,128,651, forward strand.
GAGAGAACTTTGGAAAATTCGGAGTCGAGAGCACTTCAGATACATCATAATCCAGTATCAAGGTTCACTTCAAAATTCATGGTGAGATTTGAACTTGTACCTGTTCAAGTTGTATTAAAACAGTCAGTCAACTTGAAATACAAGTTCTTTATTAAGTATATGCACAGAGGGAACATATTACGGTGCTATAAGCTCTAGACTCCAGGACTAATTAACAGGCTGATGGCTAAAGTGTCATTATATGCCAGCCGAATGATATATCGAAAACCCAGACTGGATTACGGACCGGATGTACATCATTGAACACAGACACCTCCAGATTGAAAATCCTTGAGAATGTGACTTGGTCAGATGAGTGAGAAAATAACATTAGCTGGAGAACATCCCTGCCTTTCTTCAAAAAGCCTTGTAATCGTTTGCTTCTTCTTATGAGGTCCAGTGGAACATAGTATCTATCTATACATAACTAAAACTCTGATCTTGTGCTCTTCCGGTTTGCGCCTTTTTTCCATTTGCGCAAACACGGTGCGCGATAGCGCTACATTATTTCGCCAGCTCACTCAGCTTTCCCCTGTGCTGCCAGTGCATCAAGTTTCGTTCTGATTGGTGGCATATTGTAAAAGTTAGCGAGGTTTAACAATCTTAAAAAGATCGATCTCTCCTGCCAGTCAACGCCGCACGGATTAGTCTCTTCTCCTGTCACACCCCGGGACGGTCTGCCCCTTCTTGCACCATCGCGTCTTTACGGGAGCTGAGGGACGCTGTGGATGGCCACAACCGGACCCAATTTTCGGAGGAACCGTAAGCGGTGCGGAGTCGGAGATGTCGCCAAACGGAACGCTGATCCCGGCAGAGAACGACCAGCGACCACTGTGAGTCCCCATTGCACCACCAGCTCTAGCCCCTTCCCCCGGTGATACCCCCCTTTCCCCCATGGCTCTTCCCCCCGTCTTTTCTCCGAGCTCTCTCTCCCCTCCCGCCCCACCCATACACCCCTCTCCCCCCACGACCTCCCGCTCCCACACCTCCCCCAACAACCTCCCTGCTCCCACACACCACCCCCACAACCCCCCCAGCCACACACCCATCCCCCCCGTCCACCCCCCCCCCACAAACACCCCACGCACACACCCCTCTCCCCATAAGCCCCCCTGCCCACCCACACCCCTCCCCCACACCACCCTCTCCCCCCTCCTGCACCCTCTGCCCCCACCCTCCTCTCCTCCCACCCCACACCCCCCCTTCCCTCCCCTCCCACACATGAAGAGGAGGGGGAGGGATTACTGGGGGATATGGGGAAATGAGCCGCGCCTGCACAGTTAGGGGCTATGGGTGAGTGGTAGAATTTTGCATTTTGGAATGGGTTGCGTTGGGGGACCAGGCCTCCTGTGTGACTGGGACCCAATGGGTCCCACTTAGTCTAGTTTCAGATATAAGGCACAACATCCTACATTCTGGCACACCCTCATTAAGAAGTCTCAGTCTGGAAGTAGTTCCAGCCTCCGAACTGGCAACTGAACATCTTGATCCAGAGGTAAGTGTGCAACAGCAAAGCCACAATGACATTACATTTGCCTTTAATCTCTAGTGATTTCCTTTCCCCAACCATCCTCATTTATAACTAATACCTCACTGTAAAAAAAGATATACAATTCTTTGAGAATATTGTCTTTCCAAAGTTATCTGTGGATAGAAAAGAATAAAGGATGTGCTCGACATCTCCTTGATGCAATATCCCATCAAATCCATAAGTTCCATGAGTGCTCAAAGTGGAGGAGCATTCCGGATAGCATGACATTTTTTATACTACCTGCAGATACTGGCATTTCTCTCATGGGACCTATTAAAACCCGAGTGCTTGGTCTTCAATTACTGCAACAGTTTCTGGGATAGTAAGTACATTGAAGAAGAACAGATTGCTTAGACTGGGACCATCTTCCCTATGGTTTAGGAAAATGAGATGTGACCTTATTGAAAGAATTCTTAGAGGGCTTGACAATGTAGATTTAAAGATCCCTAGTCTCTGAATAGGAGGCACAGCTTAGAATGAGGGCATGGCCATGTCAGATTGAGATGAGAGTTTAACTCACCGGAATGGTGAACCATTGATGTTCTCTACACTGAAGAGCTGAGGAAGCTCAGTTGTGCGTTCTCAGGCCAGACACAGATCAATAGATTTTTTGACAAGGGGCTGAGGTAAAAGATCAGCCATGAACGATGAATAGTTGAGGGGATGTAATGAAACCTAAAGGACTGCCAGATGCCCATTGATTATTTTCTTGTCCTTGTATTTGTCGACAATTTAACCTCTCAAGTCGTTATAGGAAGTGCACAATAAGCACAAGATAATACTCTCGAAAAAAATCATTTAATTCAGGTATGATTGGCAGATGGTTGGACAAAGGCCAGAGATGAAAATTCAAAAAGTGTGAGGTCTGAAATGTGAAACCAGAGGAAGGAATATGGGTGGAAAGGGGAGAAGTGAGTGCATATGCAGGTGTGATGGGAAAAGAGGGGTTGCTTACCAAAAATTACAGAATCCAATGTTCGTACTGTTAAGCTGTAAGCTACCCAAGCGGAATATGAGGTGCTGTTCCTCCAGTTTGTGTTTGGCCTTAATCTGGCAATGGCAGAGACCCAGGCCAGCAAGGTCAGTATGGGAATGGGAAGAGGAGTTAAAATGGTTAGAAACCGGGAGATCCGATACGTTAAGCAGAACGTTTGCCTGGTCTCGCCGAATTGAGGAGGCCACATCAGGATCAGCAAATGAGTCAAGACCCTTTCTCTGAGTCCAGCACCTGCAGTTTTTGGTCTCCAAAGTTTAATGGGGTATCGACCAAATGCAGGCAAATCATGGGCCGCGGAACTGGGGGGGGGGGGGGGGGGGGCTGCAGCTCCCTCACTTTTTTGGCTAGACACGTTTCCATGTCTCCGGCTTTGGACGAGGCGCTGCTGTGCTCTGAGCAACCTGGTCGTGGGTTTTGGAGAGGTGGGGCGGAGGGAGGGATAGAAGCAGAAGCAGCAGTGGGGGCAGATGCGGACGGGGAGCCAGGGCTGGCGAGTGTTTGCGGGGCTGGCGAGCCGCTCACTGCAGCTCCGGCTATGGAGCAGCCTCAGTGCAAGAGACCCAGGCCTCGGGTCGAAGGCAAGGAGGAAACGTTGCGACGATGCCCTGAGAGTCTCTGTGCCGAATTCGTCCTGGTGACCGGCATGGACCAGGTTGCAGTTCGGTGCATCCTGGAGGACAACCAGTGGCTTCTGGAAGTAGGTACCAAGCACTCTAGCAATTATAGACCTGTTAGTTTGACGTCAGTGGTGGGCAAATTAATGGAAAGAATACTTAGAGATAATATATATAAGCATCTGGATAAACAGGGTCTGATTAGGAACAGTCAACATGGATTAGTGCCTGGAAGGTCATGTTTAACTAATCTTGAATTTTTTGAAGATGTTACTCGGGAAATTGATGAGGGTAAAGCAGTGGATGTTGTGTATATGGACTTCAGTAAGGCCTTTGACAAGGTTCCTCATGGAAGGTTGGTTAAGAAGGTTCAATGGTTGGGTATTAATGGTGGAGTAGCAAGATGGATTCAATAGTGGCTGAATGGGAGATGCCATAGAGTAATGGTGGATGGTTGTTTGTCAGGTTGGAGGCCAGTGACGAGTGGGGTGCCACAGGGATCTGTGTTGGGTCCACTGTTGTTTGTCATGTACATCAATGATCTGGACGATGGCGTGGTAAATTGGATTAGTAAGTATGCAGATGATACTAAGATAGGTGGGGTTGCGGGTAATGAAGTAGAGTTTCAAAGTCTACAGAGAGATTTATGCCAGTTGGAAGAGTGGGCTGAAAGATGGCAGATGGAGTTTAATGCTGATAAGTGTGAGGTGCTACATCTTGGCAGGACAAATCAAAATAGGACGTACATGGTAAATGGTAGGGAATTGAAGAATGTAGGTGAACAGAGGGATCTGGGAATAACTGTGCACAGTTCCCTGAAAGTGGAATCTCATGTAGATAGGGTGGTAAAGAAAGATTTTGGTGTGCTGGCATTTATAAATCAGAGCATTGAGTATAGAAGTTGGGATGTAATGTTAAAATTGTACAAGGCATTGGTGAGGCCAATTCTGGAGTATGGTGTACAATTTTGGTCGCCTAATTATAGGAAGGATGTCAACAAAATAGAGAGAGTACAGAGGAGATTTACTAGAATGTTGCCTGGGTTTCAGCAACTAAGTTACAGAGAAAGGTTGAACAAGTTAGGGCTTTATTCTTTGGAGCGCAGAAGGTTAAGGGGGGACTTGATAGAGGTTTTTAAAATGATGAGAGGGATAGACAGAGTTGACGTGGAAAAGCTTTTCCCACTGAGAGTAGGGAAGATTCAAACAAGGGGACATGACTTGAGAATTAAGGGACTGAAGTTTAGGGGTAACATGAGGGGGAACTTCTTTACTCAGAGAGTGGTAGCTGTGTGGAATGAGCTTCCAGTGAAGGTGGTGGAGGCAGGTTCGTTTTTATCATTTAAAAATAAATTGGATAGTTATATGGATGGGAAAGGAATGGAGGGTTATGGTCTGAGCGCAGGTATATGGGACTAGGGGAGATTATGTGTTCGGCACGGACTAGAAGGGTCGAGATGGCCTGTTTCCGTGCTGTAAATTGTTATATGGTTATATGGTTATACTGGGTAGAAGCAGTGGAAGATAGTGGCCTTCAAATGGGGGTGGTTGGAGAAAGCATCCTGCTTGCCTAGATTTTCACTCTTACTGTAACTGCAGGAAAAATGTTCCTAATGTTGGGGAATCCAGAACCAGGGATCACAGTTTAAGAATAAGCGGAAGGCCACTAGGGACTGAGATGAGGACAAACTTTCTTCACCCAGAGAGTTGTGAATCTGTGGAATTCTCTGCCACAGAAGGCAGTGGAGGCTAATTCACTGGATGTTTTCAAGAGAGAGTTACATTTAGCTCTTGGGGCTAGCAAAATCAAGGGATATGTGGGAAAAACAGGAAAGAGGTACTGATTTTAGATGAACAGCCATGATCATATTGAATGGCAGTGCTGGCTCGAACGGCTGAATGGCCTACTCCTGCACCTATTTTCTATGTTTCTATGCTTGAGTATATGGCAATAAAACTTGACCACTTGATTTTGAAGCATTCATGCAGGGTGGAGGTATGATGTAGTCATAGAGTGATACAGTGTGAAAACAGGCTCTTTGGCCCAACTTGCCCACACCCGCCAACATGTCCCAGCTACACGACCTGCTTTTGGTCCATATCCCTCCAGACTTGTCCTATCCATGTATATCCCCCCACTTTTTGAGGTGGGGGATGGCCTGTATTATTATCCCCCAGTTTATGGAGGTCGAGCAGTAACAAAATTATCACCGGCTCATTAATATCACCTGCACATCTCTCATGAAAGCCCGACATCTTAAAAATACTTCAAACAAAAAACATTGAAATCATACTTCTAGAATGCAGTAAACATGATTTCAATACATCAAATTTCAAAAGGTCCCCACCCTCCCCCCACTCGGTCACTCCACTCCCTCGCTGTGTACCCCCAAGGCCAGTGATCGCTCAGCCCCCCACTTTCAACAACGCTCCGGCCCCTGCAAATGGGACACGAAAGGCATCTTGGACAGAGTTGCTGTACAACTCTATTACATCAGGAACATTCACAAATTAGTGAAACGTAATGATTAGTTTTCTATAAAACTATATCCTCTTTTAACATCCATCGTCAAGCATTTTTCGCTTTGCATTTATTCACTGGACATTGCTTTCCCTCCACTTTTGTAAGGAACTTTTGCTTTGTATTTTTTAAACTATCCTCGTAATTTCATTGCACCTTAAACTAAAACAATGATTTTCAAACCTGCTGCACAAGGGAAACTATCAATATGATATACTTCAGTGGACCTGTCTTAATTTCTGATAACTGGCAGTAAGCAACCTGAAGAAAGCCAATTAAAAGAAGGATCCAACAACAGATTAAAATATAACAAACTCAAGACATTTGAAAACCTATAGATTAAAAAATAGAGAGTATACTTCCCAAATAAAATAATCACTACATGCATTCTGATTTTTATTTACAATTCAAAAAGCGATGATAAAATGTTCTTTAATTTTAAGGCCAATAAAATCTATTTTTTCTTGCTGGAGTTTTCTGGCGGTAACCAACTTCCAGGTTGGAAAGTATTTGCAGTACTACTAGGTTCTGAAGATTGTTTATCCTTTTCAAAGTAATTTGCAGAGGCATGCCCTTTAATTTGAGTTTGAACTGGTCGAGTCACAAGGCCTTCTTCATATTCTTTCTCTTTCCTTATCTCTTCATCTTGCTGAAGTTCACAGGCCCGCAATTTAATCATTTGTCGATATTCTTCATTCTGCAAAATTTCCTTTTGAAAATACATAAAAAAAACAAATATTTTATTTAGATGATCCTGTAAGAAATTCAGTTTTACATTGAACTTATTTAACTAACAATTTAAAAATCCTAAAGGATATATCTGAAACAATATAACTGAATCAACTACTAGATCTCAAAATTTTCCAGCATAGGGTTTCCTCTCTTTGAGGCTCAAGTTTTCATTCGCTATTCGCATGCCATTTCCAATGCAATAGAACAATGCCATTACGTTACTTTCTAGATAATCTTCCAAAGAGCAAAAACTCTACCAATCTGCCCCCATTGTAAAGCACTGGCCACTGCTAATCAGGTCAGCAACAGACCCTGGAACACCGGGACCACTTTCCGTACCTTTGGACCTACATTTCATGAATGATGAAATCCACCACTGCCTCGGCATTATTTTCAGCAGACTGCGGAAAAGTGTATTCGAAGACCAAGACGTCAAACCTGGCACCAAACCCTTTGCCTTTAGAACGGCAGTGACCCCGGTCTCCCGTATGGTTCAGATGTCTGATATCGAGTTGGCGCCTCAATGCACTGGAAAAGCACCATTGATACTGTCTAGGCCTGGAAGTGCTCAATTCCAGGCCTATATTCTCAGTGTACAGATTCTGATCAACCAGTTCCAGTGGTTGGACCACATCATCCACTGGTATTAGTAATGGTGATTGCTGCAAAAACCTATCTGGTTGTCAAAGAAGCCTTTTAGATCAAGGCATTAAAAGCTGATCTTACCCGATGAAGCCCATTCAATCCCATGAAAGCATGAATGCAAACAGAGGGGTCAGTCGTCAGCAGAAAAGTGGGAATTGAAATTTAATCTGCAGAAGTGTGCATGGGAGTGTTTTGTGGAAGGATATCCAAGGCCAGGGAATACAGAACTAGTATAGAACTACTGGGAAGAGTAGAAGACGAAAGGTGGGAGTTTGCCTCCGCAGTAGCAGGTATGATGGGTAAGAATGCATTTCCTTTATTGGCCAAGGCAAGGCCCAAAATTTCATGGAAAGTGGGGAGGAAATTGTGTTATAATGTATGAAATACTAGATAGGCCACAGCTGCTTCCAGTACTGCTTGGTTGTGAGGGCTCGAGAATGTTTGTTATCATAAAACATTGACTAAAAATTGAAGCAACTATCTGCAGCCAGAAATGTTCTGTGAAAAGTACTGTGAAGATGAAAGGTAGGGAGTGTAAGGCTCAGCGACTTTAGATGAATAGAAATGTTGTCAGTTTACAAAAAAGGAAGCATGTGTAAGATATAGGAAGCAGAAATCTGACAAAGTTCATAAAGAATATAAAAGAAGTAGGAAAAAAACTTAACCAAGAAATTAAAAGGGGCAAAATGGGCCATGAAATATCCTTGGCAAGTAGGATCAAGGAGAACCCCATGGCATTTAAACATATATTAAAAGAAGATAGGTGGAGAAATGGTAGATCCACTTGGAGCCAGAGGAATGTGGAAGTTGGCAAGGTCCAATATAAGTACTTTACATCTGTATTCACTGAGGAGAAGGAAATGGATGATGGCGAGATCAGGGATACTTAAAAAAAAAAAACATACATATAATTGAAACTAGTTAAAAATGTTAAAATAGAGCAAAAAGCTTAAACATTCATCCTCCCATTTCATACATTGTTAACCCTGGCAAGCATATAAAATAAGCGATGATGGTGAGCAACATGCAAGTGTTGTTTGATATGAAAGACATTTGAAATAAATTGACACCACAGCACATCTGAGAATCTCTATACTATTAAAAGTCTCATCTTGGATGTATGTATACGTGTGTGACTTTACCTTCATCAAACGGCACTCGCTTGCGCAGACATTTTCATACATTATTAATCACATTAACCCTGTCGACAAAATAAACTGCTTCACTTCACATTACATGCTATATTTCAAAAGTTACAGTGTTTTAAAAATATCGAAAACAATCTTTTAAAATAGTAAACCGAGTGACGTCACAAAGGGGGAGTGGGCGGCCACCAGCTTCCAGTGACGTCAGGGGAAGTGCCGCATTTAAATTAACTTTCCACCTTTTCCGACCCAGCCTTCCACCCTCAACGCCCCGGCTGGAGTTTTTCACGGCCTTCAAGGAGGCATCGAGACCGCGGCGGTGAAGGTGACATCGAGACCACAGCGGTGAAGGAGACATCGAGACCTCAGCGGTGAGGCCTCGCGACGATTGGGCCACGACAGTGGTGAGGCATCGTGAAGGTGGGTCGTCGCGGCGGCGGTGAGGCCTCACGGAGATGGAGCAGCGGCGGCGGTAGGGGAAAGTAGAGGTCAAGGAGGGATTGGGGGAGTGGAGGAGAGAGGAAAGATCCTGGGGCGGTCAGGAGGGAGAGGGGGGATTGAGGGAGAGGAGGGGGTAGGGAGGGTTGCCACGTCAACACTCCCTCTCTCGCCCCCTCACTCTCTACCCTCCCTCCCCCTCTCTACCCCCTCCCTATCTACCCTCACTCCCACCCTCTCTACACCCCTCCCTCTCTACCCCCTCCCTCGCCCTCTCTCCTCTACCCTCCCCCCCAACTCTGCCTCCATCCCTCCCCCTCTCTCTACCCTCCTTCCTCTTTACCCCCCTCCCCTTCCCTGTACTCCCCTCTCTCTCCTCCCTCTCCCTCCCTACCCCTCTCTAACCCCCTGCCCCTCCTCTCCGCCCCCCCCTCTACACCCCTCCCTCTCTATCCCCTCACTCCCATCCTTTCTACCCCCTCACTCCCACCCTCTCTACCCCTCCCTCTTTATCCCCCTCTCCCTCGTCCTATCCCTCTATCCTCCCTTCCCCCCACTCTACCTCCCTCCTCACTCTACTCCCTCTCACTCTACCCCTCCCCCTCTCTCTCTACCCCCTCCTCTCTCTCTCTATCTCTCCCCTGTCCCCCTCCCTCTACCCTCCTTATCTACTCCCCTCCCTCTCCCTCTCTACACCCTCCCTCTCTGTCTCTACCCCCTCCCCCTCCCTCTCTACCCCTCTCCCCCTCTACCCCAGCTCCCACTCTACCCCCCCTCCCTCTCTACCACCCTTCCCTCTCTACCTCCCTCTCTAGGGATTGAAGAGGGCGAAGAGGAGGAGGAGGGAGTGCTGGGGGATGAGGAGAAATGTTGAGAAATGCGTACTTGGCTCATTTTATAAATTGCTGCATTTCATGGGATTTTTGGCATAAGGTGCAAAAACCTGGCAACTGTGGGCTCAGTGGGCTGTTTCTATGCATTATGTGCTTAACCGGGTATTGTCTTTAAGTACGGCAACAATCTTCTTGATCTGTATGCAAAAAAAAGAGTCTCACTGTACCTTGGTGCACTAATTATAATGGAACCATTAAAATGTTACAACTGTTAAACCACAAAATGGTACGTTCAATTGCTTTAATTGCTTGTGATTCTTGGATTTTTGGAGCTAAAAATTAGCTATATTACTGATATATAAAGCTATAGTTATTCTTATCGCACGATCCGTTTTGGGAGATCACTTGATCTGTTTTGTCATTCTTTGCAGATTCGGCATCATATGAAAACCTTTCATAGACTCTGAATATCTACCAAACTAATAATGAAGTATATTGGCCAAAGTCTATGCACGATTGTGGTCAATTGCTTATTTTCTGTCAGTGTTGAAATGATGTAGCCAAGGCAACATAGTCCAATTCTATACATTACCATTTCTGCTATTCAGTGTTCATCCTCATGTATCTTTGGTGAGCATTGTCATAACCAGGGCATTCTGGATATTTTTTACCACATGGAGAGGATAGGGCATACTCCTGACCGACATACATTACAAACCCACTGACTCACATGGCTATCTGGACTACACGTCTTCCCACCCTGCCCCCTGTAAAGACTCCATCCCCTACTCCCAATTCCTCCGCCTACGCCGCATCTGTTCCCAGGATGAGACATTTCATACCAGGGCATCGGAAATGTCCTCGTTCTTCAGGGAACGGGGATTCCCCTCCGCCACCATAGATGAGGCTCACACCAGGGTCTCATCCATCCCCCGTAACACTGCTCTCTCTCCCCATCCCCGCACACGCAACAAGGGCAGAGTCCCTCTGGTCCTCACCTTTCACCCCACCAGCCGGCAAATACAACACATAATCCTCCGCCATTTCCGCCACCTCCAACGTGACCCCACCACTCGCCACATCTTCCCATCTCCCCCCTTGTCTGCCTTCCGCAAAGACCGCTCCCTCCGCAACTCCCTCGTCAATTCTTCCCTTCCCTCCCGCACCACCTCCTCCCCGGGCACTTTCCGTTGCAACCGCAAGAAATGCAACACCTGTCCCTTCACCTCCCCCCTCGACTCCATCCAAGGTCCCAAGCAGTCGTTCCAGGTGCGACAAAGGTTCACCTGTATCTCCTCCAACCTCATCTACTGCATCCGCTGCTCTAGATGTCAGCTGATTTACATCGGTGAGACCAAGCGTAGGTTGGGCGATCGTTTCGCCGAACACCTCCGCTCAGTCCGCAATAACCTACCTGACCTCCCGGTGGCTCAGCACTTCAACTCCCCCTCCCATTCCCAATCCGACCTCTCTGTCCTGGGTCTCCTCCATTGCCAGTGAGCAACAGCGGAAATTGGAGGAACAGCACCTCATATTCCGTCTGGGGACCTTGCGTCCTTATGGCATTAACATAGAATTCTCCCAATTTGGCTAGCCCTTGCTGTCTCCTCCCCTTCCTTAACCCTCTAGCTGTCTCCTCCCACCCTCCCATCCGCCCGCCCTCGGGCTCCTCCTCCTCCTCCCCTTTTCCTTCTTTCTTTCCCCCACCCCCCATCAGTCTGAAGAAGGGTTTCGGCCCGAAACGTCGCCTATTTCCTTCGCTCCATAGATGCTGCTGCACCCGCTGAGTTTCCCCAGCAATTTTGTGTACCTAGGGCATACTATATACTGGTTACTTCCGAAACAATAATCTCACCACAAATAAGCTGATGGTAGCTGTAAGAAAATTCTGTCATATTCAGTTGGGGTTTCACAGTATCCTGACTTGTCCTGGTATTTGCTACATAACAAGGACTGCAAATGTCCAAGAAACCCCATTATGATCTTCTCATGGGCAATAAAGGATGTGTAATAAATGCCAACGAACAGGGAATGGTCATGTTCAGAGAATAAGTTTTTTTAATAAGTAATTGTTATTTGATAAGTTGACAATTAACAGATGTAATAAAAAATGAATTGGCAGATTCTGTGAAGCAATCATTGCAGGCATTTTTGCAAAGCTTTGAAGAACAACTCCATTACCAGATAAGATATTATAAATTGCTATTAGATTCCAACAATATTGTACATGACTTCAAGCAAAATATATAATTACTTCTTTCATGAACTGAATCCTAATATAATGGTGTGGCTATTTAATATTTTGTGATACAGAGGCTATTTTACTTGCTCCTTAATTTCTGGATTTGTGACCAAACTCTCTGAGATTTGTCAAATTCATTCTAATTCATTTGCCTGAGCACAACTGCATTTCCCCAACCCATTTAGACTCTATTGCCACATTTTAACGATATCAATAAATTGCTTCGGTTTTTGCACTAAAATATATATGTTTAAGAGAGAAATAGTTTGTGCACCATTTTAAGCAATTCTGTATTTTTTTCCCCAAACAGGGACGTTTAGTCAAAATATGTGAATATTTACACAATATTAAATTAAAATGTAGTGTTAATTAAATTTCACCATGTAATTAATTGATAGGTTTAAATGCAAACAATACTCATAGAAACATAGAAACATTGAAAATAGGTGCAGGAGTAGGCCATTCGGCCCTTCGAACTTGCACCGCCATTCAATATGATCATGGCTGATCATCCAACTCAGTATCCTGTACCTGCCTTCTCTCCATACCCCCTGATCTCTTTAGCCACAAGGGCCACATCTAACTCCCTCTTAAATATAGCCAATGAACTGGCCTCAACTATTTTCTGTGGCAGAGAATTCCACAGATTCACCACACTCTGTGTGAAAAAAGAATTCTCATCTCGGTCTTAAAAGACTTCCCCCTTATCCTTAAACTGTGACCCCTTGTTCTGGACTTCCCCAACATCGGGAACAATCTTCCTGCGTCTAGCCTGTCCAACCCCTTAAGAATTTTGTAAGTTTCTATAAGATCCCCCCTCAGTCTTCTAAATTCTAGCGAGTACAAGCCGAGTCTATCCAGTCTTTCTTCATATTAGATTACTAGAATGTTGCCTGGGTTTCAACAACTAAGTTACAGAGATAGGTTGAATAAGTTAGGTCTTTATTCTCTGGAGCACAGAAGGTTAAGGGGGGGACTTGATAGAGGTCTTTAAAATTATGAGAGGGATAGACAGAGTTGATGTGATCAAGCTTTTCCCTTTGAGAATAGGGAAGATTCAAACAAGAGGACATGACTTCAGAATTAAGGAACAGAAGTTTAGGGGTAACATGAGGGGGAACTTCTTTACTCGGAGAGTGGTAGCGGTGTGGAATGAGCTTCCAGTGGAAGTGGTGGCGGCAGGTTCGTTGGTATCATTTAAAAATAAATTGGATAGGCATATGGATGAGAAGGGAATGGAGGGTTATGGTATGAGTGCAGGCAGGTGGGACTAAGGGAAAAAAGTTGTTCGGCACGGACTTGTAGGGCCGAGATGGCCTGTTTCTGTGCTGTAATTGTTATATGGTTATATGGTTATATGAAAGTCCTGCCATCCCAAGAATCAGTCTGGTGAACCTTCTCTGTACTCCCTCTATGGCAAGAATGTCTTTCCTCAGATTAGGAGATCAAAACTATACGCTATACTCCAGGTGTGGTCTCACCAAGGCCCTGCATAACTGCAGTAGAACCTCCCTGCTCCTATACTCAAATCCTTTTGCTATGAATGCTAACATACCATTCGCTTTCTTCACTGCCTGCTGCACCTACTTTCAATGACTGGTGTACCATGACACCCAGGTCTCGTTGCATCTCCCCTTTTCCTAACCGGCCACCATTCAGATAATAGACTACTTTCCTGTTCTTGCCACCAAAGTGGATAACCTCACATTTATCCACATTATACTGCATCTGCCATGCATTTGCCCACTCACCCAACCTATCCAAGTCACCTTGCAGCCTCCTAGCATCCTCCTCACAGCTAACACTGCCCCCCAACTTTGTGTCATCCGCAAACTTGGAGATGTTGCATTCAATTCCCTCGTCCAAATCATTAATATATATTGTAAATAGCTGTGGTCCCAGCACTGAGCCTTGCGGTACCCCACTAGTGACTGCCTGCCATTCTGAAAAGGACCCGTTTACTCCTACTCTTTGCTTCCTGTCTGCCAGCCAGTTCTCTATCCACAACAATACTGAACCCCCAATACCGTATGCTTCAAGTTTGCATACTAATCTCTTATGTGGGACCTTGTCGAAAGCCTTCTGAGAGTCCAGATATAACACACCCACTGGTTCTTCCTTATCCACTCTACTAGTTACATCCTCTAAAAATTCATGATTTACCTTTCATAAATCCATGCTGACTTTGTCCAATGATTTCACCACTTTCCAAATGTGCTGCTATCCCATCTTTAATAACTGACTCTAGCATTTTCCCCACTACCGATGTTAGACTAACTGGTCTGTAATTCCCCGTTTTCTCTCTCCATCCCTTTTTAAAAAGTGGGGTTACATTAGCTACCCTCCAATCCTCAGGAACTACTCCAGAATCTAAAGAGTTTTGAAAAATTATCACTAATGCATCCACTATTTCTGGGGTTACTTCCTTAAGCACTCTGGGATGCAGCCTATCTGGCCCTGGGGATTTATCGGCCTTTAATCCATTCAATTTACCTAACACCACTTCCTGACTAACCTGGATTTCACTCAGTTCCTCCATCTCATTTGACCCCCGGTCCCCTGCTATTTCCGGCAGATTATTTATGTCTTCCTTAGTGAATTCTCATTGCTATTCTGAAGACTGGATTTTTCTTCATTATTCCGATGAAAATTTCTGTACATAAGAGGAACCAGCAAACTATAGTGTATCAAACTATATTTAATTTTAAATCAAGGAGGCAATTCTTGAGTTTAATCTGATGCTGATCTTGCAGTTGTACATTGTTAGGTAATTTATTTAAAACTTTGTAAATACTTTCAATAAGAAGATCTTGATACCTACCTCTGTAGTGGGTGGGTCTTTTCTGCTTCCTCGTATCCAAGCTATTAAATAGGCAAGAAAATTATTATTTACTAAAAATCAACACTATCACATTCTCTCATGTACCAAGAAAGGAAAGGCTTATTACCTGTAAGCTAACCCACCACAAGATAAAGATCTAGATTTCCTGATGGTGAATTAAATTTCTGAAATAGTCATTTGTATTTTAACTCTGGACATGTTACTGAGTTGGTGATTAAACAATGGGATAACGTTAGTTGATATATAATTGTTTAAAAACTTGCTCAAGTCAAAGAGCTCATATAATTAAACAAAAATTGAAACTACTGGAAATTTGAAACAAAAGCAGAAAATTGTGCATAAAGTCAACAGATAACGTGGAGAGAGAGAGGGAAATGTTAATTTCAGGGCAATGAGATTTCAGGAAAAACTGTGATAGTGCAATGCTTTATACTGCATGGACCTTTGGAAGAACGCTGTCATCTGTTCTGCACAACAGCAGCATGACACCCTGACTCTTGCACTCAATGCCTTGGCCTATGAGGGCTAGCATTCCATATGCTGTCTTCACAACCTTTTCTACCTGTGTTATCACTTTCAAAATAATTATACACTTGTACCCCTAGGCTTCTCTGTTCCACGGCACTCCCCAGGGCTCCAATTGCAACTTCCCCTAAATAGGACTTCAACTTGTGGACCAATCTTTTTTTTTTCCCCTGACTAATAAAATTATGGTCACTGGTCCCACTGACACGTCAACTACATGCCCAGCCTCGTTTCTTAAGAGGTCAAATGTAGCCCCTTCTCTAGTAGGGCTCTTTACATATTGCTTCAGAAAGTTTTCTAGGCAAGTCTGAACAAATTCTGGCACAATTAATTCCTGAGCACTGAGGCTGTCCCTTTCAATATTAGGAGAGTTAAAATCACTTGCTGTTACATTCAATTATTCCTATACCTACCTGTCGTTTGCCTATGTCCATAATTTTCACATTACAAAATAAACTATGAGGTCAGGAATACATCCCTTAGTTTGCGAGAGGTCCATGATAATAGTTCCCTGCACTTTGAATGGTGCACTTCACATCCATTTGACCAGGCAAGAGATTTTATTCAACATTTAACACATAATATTATGGAAATAGAGTCTTGAATCTACAATTTTCAAAGGCAAAAACATGACCAATGAGCCATGCTGATATTTAAAATATCCCCAGGGATAATGGAACAAATGCCATATGCTCAAATGAAAGCACACCACATCCTATTAAAAAAATATAAACTTTGAATTTATGGGCCAGTTCAGTTGTCATCAGTAGCTAAAATATCGTTTATAAGAGACTTTTGCTGCTTATTCAGAATAAAGCCAGCCATAAGATTGCTTTACACTTAGGTATCCAGTTGTAACTAAATAATTTGCCAAATTAAACAATAGAATTAACAATGTGTGATTTTAGAGGCATTTGATGAACATGAACAATAGAGGTAGGGGTAGGCTACTTGGCCCTTTCTGACTGTATTGCGATTCACTGTACTGCAGGGGAACGGCTCTTACCTGGGCCACAGAATACATCTGCACTATGGAAAACTAAAAGGACTGACTGACTTAACTGATGTACAAAAGCAGAGTTGACAAAATCATCAGAAGTATTTCTTCAGCAGTTACAATAAAAATACTGGAAATGAAAATGTTAAAAAACTTAAAACACCCCAATGTCCACCCCTTGCTCCATTAAAATTGCTGTAGTTTAAAAGTTGTAATATTTTTTACAATGATTCACTTGAAAGGAGCCATAACATTAACATTAAATTGTAGCGATATCGTGTACTGTTTTAGCAGGGTTTCGGGATGTCACGCACATGCACATACGCACGCATACAAATAAACAGAATTTTAGTAATATATAGGTGAGCCAAATGCAGGTAAATTCGACTAGCTTAGATGGGGCATTTTGGTCGGAACGGATGAGTCGGTCCGAAGGGTCTATTGTCATGCTATCTGACTATGACTATAGCCAGCTGAATTGTCCCGTCACAGGAATTAAAACCACAACTTCATACTCGGGTAAATCCAGATCTAGTGCTGAAATTGCAACCACCTAATGCATATCTATTTCCCATACTTCAGAAAATACTTGCATAAAAATTGCAAACTGGTATTAAACTGACAAGATAGTAATTATTGAAGGTTCATCTAATCTGCAGCATTGCTCCCACCCCCCCACCCCCCCCCCCACTAACCAAATCCAACTCTTCTGCTTGTTCTTAGCTTCTTTTAAAAAAAACTACACAAAATATATGCGGTGATAATTTGCTTTCATTCTTAATTTTGCAATTTATCATTAAAATTTTACTAGCCAAAAATAATACTTCCCTTCTAGACCTCCCTTAAGTGTCAAGCGGTCACCTATTGCTCTCTCATGAGAGAGCCAATTCTACAAAACGCCTACATTTCCAACCTTTTAGCATATCCAAAAAATCACTATGCGTCTACAACTTTTCTGCCCTTCCTACAATAATGTAATGGTTCCCAAAGCAGAGTATGATTATTTGACTAGAGCCCTTATAAGAATTTTCACATTCAATTTCCGCCTGTAATTTGATATCAAATGTAAAGAACAGTTATTTCTTTATTGCTATTCTTTTACATTTGCACCATCAGTGTATCTATTCACCAGGTTCCTTTCAAGAAAGGAATATAAATGAATTAGGTTGCATAATAGAACATTTTGCAACGAATGGACATTTAAGATAAAAGTATTTTTACTATTATGGAAATATAGAAAGCAAAATAATGGATTTCACCTTGTCCTCTTTTGGCTTTCACTTCTAAGTACAACTTTTCAGTGACTCCAGATTTTGTCCTCTTAAGCATTCAAGGCCTTTAACTGTCCACAAAACATTGTGCAAATGTGGATTGAAGGCAATGTAATGAGAAGCGGAATGAAGGAAGCACAATGGGGCATGGTATCGTCATGGAAGCCAGGACTTTGCATCAAAGTGAGAAAGTCAGTTGTGCTGACACAACTGACCCTGAGCCTACAACACACAGATAAGGAAGTTCTGCTACCAATAGTGGGCAGTGGGCAGGTGCTATAGACCTGCATGGGAAGGTAGACGCTCCCGCCCCCATGAGTCTCGGGCAGATGGGGCTCGTCAGCCTGGGAAGGCGGTCCATCTAGGAGAGGGAAAACTCTGATTTAAAACCTCCACTGCCTTGTGGCCATATCCAGTCATAGAAAAGACTCCTGGAGTAAACCTCAAGAGAATCCGGAGTCGGAGCCCCTAAGGTAGTTCGTCGTTGTCTACAACCTCGCTCTGGTAGCTCCTGCGACGGCGCTGGTGCCAAACTATAACGGCCCTGCTGTTCCTTTGGATCGATCAACGACATGGAGAGGGGGGACGTGCTGCATGAGCAACAGCCTGTCCTCCATATGACATCACCCAGGCTTGCATCCGACCACACATCACCTGCAAACTAGGATGCATCACCCATGGTCAGTCATGACCGAGGGGGAGCCTACTAACTACCAATAGACATCCTGATAATTACAGAACTGGTGTTTAAAGTATTAAAATGATTATGGAACAGTGCCAGCAGGAATTTGAAAAAAATTAAAGAAACAAGGGCGTATGGAAAAGGGGTTGATTTATAGCCATGCAATTCGCTTTAAAATGTCCCAACGTCTATACTCAATACCCTGACAGATGAAGGTCAATGTTCCATGAAGCCAATTCTCTATCCAGTCAGCCTGCTCTCCATGGATCCCATGTGATCTAATATTACAGAGCAGCCCACAATGCGGAATTTATCAAAGGCCTTGCTGAACTCCATATGGACAAGGTCTATGTCTTTGCCCTTGTAGACATTTTGGTTACTTGTTCAAAAAACTCAGATTCATAAGATGATCTCCCATGTATGAAACCATGCTGACTATCCCTAATCAGACTTTGTCTATCCAAATGCATATAAATCTTATCCCTCAGAATCCTATCCAGTAACTTGCCTACCACAGATATTAGGCTCACTGGTCTATGATTCCCAGGCTTTTCCTTGCAACCCTCCTTGAATAGATGCACAATAATAGCCACCTTCCATGAACCAGGGTCCTCAGGGACGTGGCTCTAGAAATAGAGGATGCATTGGTGATCGTTTTCCAATATTCAATAGATTCAGGATCAGTTCCTGTGGATTGGAGGATAGCTAATGTTATCCCATTTTTCAAGAAAGGAGCGAGAGAGAGAAAATGGGGAATTACAGAACAGTTAGCCTGACCGGTGGTGGGAAAGATGCTGGAGTCAATTATTAAAGAGGTAATAATGGGGCATTTGGATAGCAGTAAAAGGATTAGTCCAAGTCAACATGGATTTATGAAAGGGAAATCATGCTTCACTAATCTTCTGGAATTTTTTGAGGATGTGACAAGTAAACTGGATGAAGGGTTGCCAGTGGATGTAGTGTACCTAGACTTTCAGAAAGCCTTTGATAAGGTCCCACACAGGAGACTGGTGACTAAAATTAGAGCACATTGAATTGGGGGTATTGGATAGAAAATTGGTTGGCAGACCGGAAGCCAAGAGTAGGAGTGAATGGGTCCTTTTCAGAATGGCAGGCAGTGGTGAGTGGAGTGCCGCAAGGCTCGATGTTGGGGCCGCAACTGTTTACCATATATTAATGATTTGGAAGAGGGAATTAGGAGCAACACTAGTAAGTTTGCGGATGACACAAAGCTGGGTGGCAGTGTGAACTGTGAAGAGGATGTTAGGAGGTTGCAGGGTGACCTGGACATGTTGAATGAGTGGGCAGATGCATGGCTGATGCAGTATCTATATTACTAAAAGTCTGATCTTGACCAAATCCTGTTGTTCTGTATATTGATTTTAGAAAAAACACTGCCACTTACGGGTGTGATTTTTGGCCATCTTACTCAGTCCCACTACGCTGTGCAGGACAAGAGGATTTTTCCCATCGATGAAAAATAAAAGTTATTAGTGTTTAAAAAATGTTGAGATTCTCTCTCCTGAAGGCCATGCCCCTTCTGGAGGGACTATAAAACCCGGAAGTGTTGGGTGCCTCAGTCAGTCTCTACAAGATGGAGGAGTGAGAGGATCACGTCTCTCAGTCTGAGCTGTGAATAACACTGATCACATGTCTACTAAACTGTGATTGTGGTTTTACTGAGCTTGAGTACCCTTAATGTGGTTTGAAAATGAAAATGTGGTTAGTTTGAAGTGAAGCACAGCAAATGGCTGTTGGTGGTGGTTGATTTGAAGTGAAGCACAGCAAATGACTGTTGGTGGTGGTTGGTTTGAAGTGAAGCACTGCAAATGGCTGTTGGTGGTGGTTGGTTTGAAGTGAAGCACTGCAAATGCACTTGAATTCGGTGGCCTTGCACCCTGCTTGAAGTGGTAGGAAACTGCACTTGAATTTGGTGGCCTTGCACCCTGCTTGAAGTGGTAGGAAACTGCACCTGAATTTGGTGGCCTTGCACCCTGCTTGAAGTGGTAAGAAACTGTACTTGAATTTGGTGGCCTTGCACCCTGCTTGAAATGGTAGGAAACTGCATTTGGATTTGGTGGCCTTGAACCCTGCTTGAAATGGAATTTCAAGGAATAGCCTTGAGTCAACTGCCAGCCCACCAACCGTGAGTGAGCTGCCAGCACATCAGGCTTGAGTGACTGAGCAGCCACCCCAAGAATCCATTTGGCCCACAATGTCCATACTAGCCCTCTGGAAACCAGTCCCTTCAGTCCACAATATCTATACTAGCACCCCAGAAAGCCCCCCGCCCCACTGGCCACCAATATTGGATTTGGTGGAGAGGTGGAATATTGCATTGGGGGACCAGCCCTCCCGTGTGAACATGGGACCCAACGGGTCCCACTTAGTCTAGTAATATAGATAAATGTGAGGTTATCCACTTTGGCGGCAAAAACAAGGGGGCAGATTATTATCTCAATGGGGTTAGGTTAGGTAAGGGGGCGGTGCAGCGAGACCTGGGCGTCCTTGTACATCAGTCACTGAAAGTTGGCGTGCAGGTACAGCAGGCAGTGAAGAAAGCTACTAGAATGTTGGCCTTCATAAGAAGAGTATTTCAGTATAAGAGTAAAGAGGTTCTTCTGCAGTTGTATAGGGCTCTGGTGAGACCACATCTGGAGTATTGTGTACAGTTTTGGTCTCCTAATTTGAGGAAGGACATCCTTGTGATTGAGGCAGTGCAGCGTAGGTTCACGAGATTGATCCCTGGGATGGCGGGACTGTCATAAGAGGAAAGATTGAAAAGACTAGGCTTGTATTCACTGGAGTTTAGAAGGATGAGGGGGATCTTATAGAAACATATAAAATTATAAAAGGACTGGACAAGCTAGATGCAGGAAAAAATGTTCCCAATGTTGGGCAAGTCCAAAACCAGGGGCCACAGTCTTAGAATAAAGGGAAAACGATTTAAGACAGAGGTGAGAAAAAACGTTTTCACCCAGAGAGTTGTGAATTTGTGGAATTCCCTGCCACAGAGGACAGTGGAGCCAAGTCACTGAATGGATTTAAGGGAGAGTTAGATAGAGTTCTAGGGGCTAGTGGAATCAAGGGATATGGGGAGAAGGCAGACACGGGTTATGGATTGGGGACGATCAGCGATGATCAGAATGAATGGCGGTGCTGGCTCGAATGGCCTCCTCCTGCACCTATTTTCTATGTTTTCTATGTAACCATCCTAACGTCTTCAGCTTCTCGTTCTCCATGGTAAAAACATACTCGTTGAGGACCTTGCCCATCTCCCGTGGCTCCAAACGGAGATGACAGTTTTAGCTTCTGGGGGGCCTCTTTTCACTCTCTAGTTACCTTTGTTCCCTTAATGTATTTATAAAATCTCTTTGGATTATAGTACACTCCCAATAAGGTGATCATTCCCTTTTTATTTCTTTTTTTTTTTTTTTTTTTTTTTTTTTTTTTTTTTTTTTTTTTTTTTTTTTTTTTTTTTTTTAATTTATTTATTAGAAGTAGACATATTATACAAAGTAATTACATATTATAGTAGAAAAAAAAACTTTTCATATACATCAGTCATACATTATTAAAATTTTCCATTATCAATTACTTCTGCTTCTAGTATTTTTATTTTTTATAGAAAGCGAGAAAAAGAGAGGGTAGAAAGTTACAAATAAAAGAGGAAGAAAAAAAAAAAAAACAAAAAAAAACACAACAGAAAAACAAGGAAGGTGGAATGGGTTACCTGTGATACATCAATGGAGATAGGTTCGTAGGTTATAAAGTATAGAGTATAGTTTTTCATCTGTTCCTGAGTTCAAGTTTCAGCTGGGTCCTCGAGCTGTGCCAGTCTATCCCTTCAGATAGTTAATGAATGGAGCCCAAATTTTATGGAAAAGATCTTGTTTGTCCATTAAGACAAGTCTAATTCTTTCTAAGTATAGGGTCTCCGACATTTCCGTAATCCACATTTTGATTGTGGGGTTGTAGGGCCTTTCCAAAATTTTAATATTAATTTTTTTCCGGTTATTATACTGTAATTGAGGAAGTTTCTTTGGTTTGTTGTGAGTGTTAAGCTTTGTTCTGATATTCCAAGTATTATTAATTTTGTGTCTGGGTCCAATTTTGTATTAATAACTTTTGAAGTTATTTCAAAAATATCTGTCCAGAAATGTTTAAGTTTTATACAGTTTGCAAAAGTATGTGTTAAATTAGCCTCTAAATGTAGACATTTATCACAAATAGGAGAGATTTGTGGGAAAATTCTATTTAGTTTTATTTTAGAGAAGTGTAGTCTATGTAAGACCTTGAATTGTATTAAAATATGTCTGGCATTTAATGAACATTGATGTATTTGTTGTAAACTTTCGTCCCACATATCTTTCGTGATAGGATGACCTATTTCAATTTCCCATTTGTATCTATGTAGTTCGGTCGGTGGTACCTCGTTATTTAGTAGGGTGTTATAAATATAAGCTATTAGTTTTTCAGTATTAGGATGCTTGTTCAGACACTCATCAAGAATTTCTGATTCCCTATTCTTGTAAACTTGTGTATTAGATTTAACATAATCTCTAATTTGTAGATATCTGAAAAAATTATTTGAGTGCAGTCCATAATTCAGTTGTAACTCTTGAAATGAAAGAAAAGTACCTTTCCCATAAAGATGTCCTATATTTTTGATTCCATGATTTTTCCATTGTGTGAAACCTTTGTCCATAAAGGATGATTTGAACAAAGGATTATTTACAATGGGAAGGCAGAGTGGTATATTATTCAATTTTAAATCTTTTTTTATTTGTTTCCAAATTCGTATTCCACTATGTATTATGGGGTTTTCTTTATAGGTTTTTTTGTGCTGTTTTGTGGGGGCAAATATGATCGGTCCAATTTCAAAAGGTAGACAGTCTTCCTTTTCCATCATTAGCCAATCTGGTTGTTGGTCCATTTCTTCCAGCCAAAAATTCATGTTTTTAATATGGACTGCCCAAAAATAAAATAAGAAATTTGGCAAAGCCAGACCTCCATTTATCTTTGATTTACATAAGTGTTTTTTACTTATTCTATGATTCTTATAATCCCAGACAAAACTTGTAACAATGGAGTCGACTTTTTTGAAAAAAGTTTTTGGGATATATATCGGAATTAATTGAAGTAGGTACAGTAGTTGCGGTAAAAAAATCATTTTTATAGCATTAATTCTCCCAAGCATTGAAATGGGGAGTGTTTTCCAGTATTGAATATTCTTATGTAGTTTATTCAGTAAGGGTGGGAAATTTAGTTTAAATAAAGAGGTATATGTCTTAGTTACCCAGATTCCTAAGTATTTAAATTTATCTTTAACTATTTTAAAAGGGGATTGTTGTATTGTATGTAAATTAAATTTTGTTATTGGCATGATTTCGCTTTTATTCCAATTGATTCTATATCCCGAAAACTGACCAAATTGAGTTATTAGATTTAATAGGTTTGGAATACTAGTTTCTAATTTTGTAATATATATTAGTATATCATCTGCATACAAGGAGATTTTATTCCTTGTGTCTCTAGTATTGTATCCAAATATTCCTGGATGGTTTCTAACGCTTTCTGCTAGGGGTTCAATTGCAAGAGCAAATAATAGTGGGGATAGTGAACATCCTTGTCTACAGCCTCTAGAGAGATTAAATTTAGTTGATAACATTTTGTTTGTTAATATTCTAGCTGTTGGGTTAGAATATAACAATTTAACCCATGTACAGTACTTCTCTCCTAGTTGAAATTTTTCCATCACCGAAAATAAATATGGCCATTCTACCTGGTCAAATGCTTTTTCAGCATCTAACGAGATAATTGCTAGCTCTGCGTTGGGGATTCTATTGGAGTATATAATATTAAATAATCTTCTCAGATTAAAAAATGAATACCGTTTGGGGATAAACCCTGTTTGGTCAGGATGTATTAATTTACTGATCACTAAGCTCAATCTATTAGATAGAATCTTAGTTAATATTTTCTGATCAGTATTTAAGAGGGCTATAGCTCTGTATGAACCTGGGTCTTCAAGATCCTTGTCCGTTTTTGGTATAAGTATGATTGTTGATTCATTTAGAGTTTCTGGGAGTTTCTGTTGAGTATAAGCATATTTGTACATTGTCTGTAGGCGTGGGGAAAGCAAGTCATAAAAATTTTTATAAAATTCCGAATTTAGTCCATCGGGTCCTGCCGACTTTCCATTTTTTAAGGACTTTATTGATTCTTCAATGTCTTTTATCGTAATTTCAGCCCCTAGCAATTCTCTCTCTTTCTGATCTAGACCCGTAAACTTACAATTCTGTAAAAATGTTTCCATTCCCGTTGATTGTTCTGTTATTTTAAATGAATACAAAACTAATATCTCAATTTGAGACTATTAATTATACCATTAATGGAATATAATCAATATTTCTTTCCCCCCCACAAATTGTATGCATCGAATTGGAAACTTTCCTTTTAAGGAAAGCACGGAGCTAGTATTTTTATAAACCAAAAGCTACGGAAGTCCATAGATGCTTAGCCACATTAGGGTGGCTATCACTAACTGCACTAATTGTAGTTGTAGTTGCTTTTCTTTCTTACTTTCCACACTTTACTAACCCTATTAGCTATCACCTTTTTTATCTTATATCACATTATATTTTGTATATGGAATGGAATTGCATATTTTATTTAAGGAGATACGTTCGGATGGAAAACAGACGTGACCTAAAATTCATCTACCTGAAGTTCAAGTATAAGGTAGGGCTGAGTGTGCTGAATCATCTGCTCTACCACTTAATCACAAGATGCAAGACATGAATATAAAAATTGGGGGTGAGGGAATTAAATTCTGTAGTTGGAATGTTAAGGGAATTAATGAACCTATCAAGAGAGGCAAAGTGTTAGCACATTTAAAATCATTGAAAACAGATATAATATTTCTCCAGGAGACACATCTTAAAAAGGAAGCACAACATAGACTGAAAGCAAAATGGATTGCTAAAGCGTACCATTCTTCATTCTCACATAAATCAAGAGGTGTGGCAATATTAATTCGTAAAGGTATACCCTTTAAACATATATCAACGATAGAAGACATTGAAGGCAGATATATTATAATAATAGGGGAGTTATACTTAAAAAAGGTGACTCTCCTCAATGTGTATGGACCAAATTTTGATAGCCCTCTGTTTTTTAAGAGAATTCTTAACAATATCCCGGAAGGTACACAACAAAACTTAATAATTGGTGGAGATTTAAATTGTACATTGGATGCTTGTTTGGACAGATCATCAACTCAAAGAAAACTAAAATCTCGATCAAGTGAATTTTTAAATTCATACATTAATACCACTAATATTAAGGACGTCTGGAGAATTGAAAATCCATCGGGCCGAGAATATTCATTTTACTCACCAGTACATAAAACTTACTCAAGGATAGACTATTTTTTGGTAGATTCAAAACTTATCCCATTCACCTATAACTCACAATATCACAACATCATAATCTCAGACCATGCCCCATTAACATTTATGATCAAAGTAAACGGAATGGCAGAGACACAGTCACAATGGAGATTTAATCCCCAAATCTTAAAAGATAAGTCATGTAATGAATATCTAGTAAAACAGATTAAAATGTTTTTTGAGGCTAACGATAGCCCTGAAATCTCTGCCTCGCTTCTTTGGGAAACATTTAAAGCATTTGTACGAGGAGCATTAATTTCTTCCCAATCATTTTTTAATAAAGAGAATAGGGCCAAACAAAAGAAACTGGAAATGGAAATAAAGCAATTAGACACAGAAAATGCAGCAGCACCATCCACGATAAAACACAATAAAATTGCAGTATTGAAATATAAATTAAACAAGATTTATTCAGACCAAGTTATAAAACTTTATCAACATACAAAACAATTAAATTTTGAATTTGGTGACAAACCACAAAAACTATTAGCGCGTCAACTTCGCAAATTGGACGGGGAAAAAACAATATACAAAATTAGAACAGATAAGGGAGAAACATTAACATTGCCTAAAGATATTAATGATAGATTTCTACAATACTATCAAAAATTGTATTCATCTAAAATAACAGAACAATCCCTTTTTATTTCTCAGCTCCTCTTTTACCTCCACCTCTATCTCCTGTAGCACCTATACCCTGGAATATTAAGCTGCCAGTCCTGTCTCTCTCTTAGACAGGTTTCTGTAACACCCCTAGTGCATCCGCTTTACTTGTCAGGTCTCCCCCACTAAATCTATTGGTAAAGGCCTTTAAAAAGAATAAATCTGACAATATATCTGATTTGTTATCATTTTCCATACTTTGGTAGTTTTCTTATTCATTAATTTTTAGTTATTGGGATGCATGGCACAATTTTTTCTGTTTATTCAAAAGTGCTATATCTTTGTTCCACTTCTAGCCAAACTAAGAAGAAAACGATTACCTAATTATTATGGTTCTGCCATTGAATGAAGAAAAATAAAGATGAATTTATTTCCCCTTTAAAAGGAATCGTATGTCTTTATGGTTTTCCAGCCAGGAACAAGGCATCAGTACATTTTGTAGGACAATGGGCAAAAAAAGCACAGAAATAAATGTAAGAAGATGTAGGCATAGTATATGATAATACGGAGGTCATGCCATTAAAAAAATAAAAGGGAAGGTATAAAAGAAAAAATAAAATGACTCAATATTTGTCAGAAGCAATGAAATTACAAATCATATATGTAAAATCGGCTGTTGAAGGATTTCTTACTTTCAGAATTTCAAGTATCAAAAAAGAATACCTTCTATTATCGACTGCATGCATTACTGAGTGACCTAAGCTATATTTTACGACATAAAAATCGACATAAGACATTGTAAATGCTTTTATTATAAAAATAAGCAGAACACTGAAAAGGTACTCTCTGGAAAGGATAGCAATGTACCTACAAGCAATTCAATGAAAGGTGCATTTGTAGGTCAAAGTGGCGAATAAGCCCTTTGTAAATCATGTTTTTTTTTAAATCACATAATAAGCTGCTGTAGGACACCCCATCAGCATACCTCTAGACTTCAATAGTCTTTGTTCACTTTTTAATTTATATGCTCATTAGTATGTATGAGCTTTTTGTCGATTAAATTCAATGACGAGTGGTGAATACACTATAATGATCATAAAATTGAGTGTTCCAATTAAACAGCATTGTAATCATGTTGTTACTCTGAAGAGACAAGGTGACACTAACATTCTGGGAGCATCATGCAATTACAGAATTTCCATGGGCATGGTGGAGAATTCGCTTTTAAAAACCTAATTGACATAAACCTGTGGTGGCAAATAATTTCAGCTCTGACCCTGTGAAGTACTCTTACATCTAAATCAGAAAGGATGTGGATCCTTGAACGCATGGAATACCCACTCTTGCATAGCACTAGCTGCATTTTGGAGAATGGTTTTCGATGTGTAACACATGAAACTGAGGTCCCCTTAGTAAAAAATGCTGTGGAGAATGGTTCCTTGCACCCTGGCCACAAAATACAGTTAAGAAATGTTACACATGCAGATTAATTAAAAAATATATTTTTTTAAATTAGAAGTAATGTACAATAATATAAGACATGAATAACATATTACATTTCATGTACAACTTCTTATTTTAAATTTAATAGTAAAAAAGAAGAGTAAGAAAAGCAATAAATAAAGAGAAAGAGAATATTGTATAGCTCGAAAAAGAAAACAAGAAGGTGATGTGAAATAAGAAAAAAAAGAATAGAGAAGAAACAAAGAGAGAAAAAAAGAGAAATTGAAAGGGATATACCTACTTCATATCTTTACCCACCCCTCACCTGGTTCTGAAACAATTAATTTCTAAGGTTGTGTTGCACCACATGCTTGTAATAAGTCGATAAATGTAGACCAAATCTTTAAGAATTGGTCTGATTTGCCTAATAGGACGAATCTCATATCTTCAAGATGTAACATTTCCGACATGTTTGAAATCCACATTTTGAGCGTCCGCGTGGGTGCATTTTTCCAGAATTTAAGTTTTTTGCCGTTATTAATCCATAGTTAAGTAGGCATTTTTGAAATGAAGTCAGCTTACATCCGTCTTCCATTGATCCGAAGATAATCAGTTTTGTATTGGGGTTCAATTTTATTTTAAATAATTTTGTGAAAATTCCAAAAATTTCATTCCAAAATGTATGAAGTTTTATGCAAGAGACTGAAGCAGATTCATTGATTTTTCCTGACTTTTGTTTTGGGGGTTTCCAATGGCTTGGTTGCTTACATTATATATATATATAAAATGTCAATTATGTCAAAAGTATTTTTATGGATCCTTAGTAAAAATATATATTATAAACTCCAAACAATGAATTAATCCAGAATGCTATCTTTCTAAACAAATTCTATGCTGCCTACATTTGTAAACGACAATTCTAAATTATAATTACTTGAAACACCAAAATCTAAGTAATCTTGTTGCCATTATCTTGCAAGTAATCTTGTTCCCTTCCCCCAACTGCCCTCACCACCTGTCTTCAAGCTATCAGCAACTGGATGTCACTCAACCTTCTAAAACTCAATGGAAATAAAACAGAAATCATGCTAATTGGCTCAAAGTCCACACTCTCCAAAACCCACCCATTCACCATTTCAGTTGATGGCTCACCCATACCCACCTCCTCCCATGTCAAAAGTCTCGGCGTCATTCTGGACAGTACACTTTCCTTTGGCCCCCACATCAGCAATATCACACGCTCTGCATACTTTCATCTCCGCAACATCTCCAGACTCCGCCCCTCCCTCTCCAAATACAATACAAAAGTCCTCATCCACGCTCTGGTCACATCCCGCATCGATTACTGCAACGCCCTCCTCACTTGCACCTCCAATAAACTTCTTCATCGCCTCCAATGCATTCAGAACTCTGCAGCCCGGGTCATCACCCGCACCAGATCATCGGACCACATCACACCCATCCTCACTCAGCTCCACTGGCTCCCTATGCACCACCGGATTAACTACAAGATTTTACTGCTGACCTTCAAAGCCCTACACCACCTTGCTCCCCAGGTAGACTTGGAGGAGTACACATCCACTGTGCTCTCCTACATCAACTGCTGTGTGGAGACTGTCACAGTGGACAAGCAAATAAAGATGTTCCCAAACCGGAAACCCTGGATGAACAAGGAGGTTCAGGATCTACTAAGGGCACGCAACAACGCCTTTAAATCCAGGGACACTTCTGCTTACAGTGCGGCCAGGGCGAACCTGAACAGAGGCATAAAAAAGGCCAAAGTCATCCACAGGCAAAGGGTAGAAGACCACTTCAATACCGCGGACACCAGAAGCATGTGGCAGGGTGTCAGGGACATCACTGACTACAAGAGCAGCCCCGCCTGCCCCCACGGTGATATCACACTGGCCAACGAACTAAACACCTTCTTTGCCCGGTTCGATACTGGCAACACCACCAGGGGTGGAATAACCCCGGCCATAGCGGAGGGACAGGCCTTAACACTGAGCACTCAGGAGGTACAGTGCGCTCTGCGTAGGATCAATCCGCGCAAGGCTGCAGGCCCGGATGGTGTACAGGGAAGAGTATTAAAGGACTGTGCTGGACAGCTGGCGGAGGTATTCACGAGAATCTTCAATCTCTCTCTATCTCTGGCAACGGTCCCCAAGTGCCTGAAAACAGCCACCATAGTGCCGGTGCCGAAAAAGTCCAAAATCACCAACCTCAATGACTACCGGCCGGTTGCCCTGACTCCAATCCCCATGAAGTGCTTCGAAAGGCTGGTCCTCTCCCATATTAAATCCAGCATCCCTGCCTCACTGGACTCCCATCAATTTGCATACAGGGCAAATAGATCGACAGAGGATGCCATCTCTCTGGCCCTTCACACTGTCCTGACTCACCTGGACAGACAGGGCACGTATGTGAGGATGCTCTTCATTGACTATAGCTCTGCATTCAATACGGTCATCCCCACCAAGCTCACCACCAAACTCCACCAGCTAGGCCTCAGCTCACCGATATGCGCTTGGATCCTGAACTTTCTCACGGAGCGACCGCAGGCAGTGAGACTGGGCCCGCACCTGTCCTCCACCATCACCCTGAGCACCGGCACACCACAGGGTTGTGTACTAAGCCCCATGCTCTACTCCCTCTTCACTCACGACTGTGTCCCTGCATTCGACACCAACACCATCGTGAAGTTTGCAGACGACACAACAGTGATTGGGCTGATCACCAACGGTGATGAAACAAAATACAGAGCGGAGGTGCAGAACCTGGCGGACTGGTGCGCCAATAACAACTTGGCACTAAACACCTCCAAGACCAAGGAGCTGATTATTGACTTCAGGATGTCCCATTCTGGAGAATACGCCCCAATCTCCATTTATGGGGAAAGTGTGGAGAGAGTGTCCAGCTTTAAGTTTCTGGGCACTCACATTTCAGAAGACCTCACATGGTCCACAAACACCGCCGCGCTGGTCAAGAAGGCACAGCAACGACTGTTCTTCCTGAGGACATTAAAAAAGACTGGTCTGCCCCAACAGCTGCTGACAACGTTCTACCGCTGCACCACAGAGAGCATACTAACGTATGGCATCTCTGTGTGGTATCTCAGCTGCACGGAGGCGGAGAGGAGAGCTCTTCAGCGCGTCGTCAACAGAGCGCAGAGGATCATCGGGACAGAGCTACCAGCCTTGGAGGGCATCTACCACACGCGGTGCCTCAGGAAGGCCCTCAGCATCCATAAGGACTCATCACACCCCTGCCACGGTCTGTTTCAACTACTTCCCTCCGGCAGACGTTACAAGGCCTTCTACGCCCGAACCTCCAGACTCAGGAACAGTTTCATCCCAAGAGCTATAGCGGCTCTGAACCGGCCCTAATGAGTGCCCCCCCACCCACTCCCTTTGGACAGTCTCACTCAGATGGTCACGTCAATCAATTCAGCTTGTTTATTTATGTATTGTATTTATTTACCTTTCTTGTACATCAGTGAAGCTGCACACTAAATCTCGTTGCACTGACGTGCAATGACAATAAAATATATATTATTATTATTATTATTATTATTATTAATACCTCTCTGACCTGCTGCTACCACACACTCCTTCCCGGTCACTTTGTTCCTCCTCAGCTGCAATTTTAACTGTCCCCACATTTAGACTCAGCACCATGGGTGCCAGAGCCTTCAGCTGCTCTGCCCCACGTCTCTGGAACACTCTCCCACCTCCCATCCGTCACCTGGACACTATCGAACAATTCAAATCACAACTCAAAACACACCTGTTTAGATTAGCATACCCGACATAACTTCCACCATGTTCACCCTGATTTTAATAACTTAAAATGTTTTGTGTATTTTTGTTTTTTTTTGTTTTTTGTTTTTAATCAACTGATTTTAATATTGATAAATGTATTGTGATTTATGTCCTTGGGTGTCCAGAAACGCTCCAGCAAATAAAATGTATTATTATTATTATTATTATTATTATTATTATTATTATTATTATTATTATTATTATTATTATTATTATTATTATTATTATTATTTTGATTCATATAATTTTTCATCACAGTACTTCCTTCTGAAAAAGGAAAGGTTTAGATAAAATATTAATTAAAAAGGTTGGCAATAGAAGATTAGACAACAATTTGACTTTACACATTCTGTGTTAGACCCCCTTTATTCTTATAGTCTAATTTTACTTTAGTATAATACAGTTAAAAGAAAATTAATTAAAATTCCAAGATACATTTACAGTGCATTCAGAAAGTATTCAGACTCCTTCACTTTTTCCACATTTTGTTACGTTACAGTCTTATTTTAAAATGGATTAAATTATTTGCTTTTATTCATCAATCTACACACAATACCCCAGAATGGAGAAGTGAAAACAGGAGTTTAGAAATTTTTGCAAATTAAAAAGAAGTAACTGAAATATCACATTTACATAAGTATTCAGACCCTTTGCAATGACATGGCATGTTGGCCTTTATAACAAGAGGAATCGAATATAGGAGCAAAGAGGTCCTTATGCAGTTGTACAGAGCCCTAGTGAGACCACAACTGGAGTATTGTATGCAGCTTTGGTCCCCTAATTTGAGGAAGGACATTCTTGCTATTGAGGGAGTGCAGCATAGGTTTACAAGGTTAATTCCCGGGGTGGTGGGACTGTCATATGCTAAGAGAATAGAGCGGCTGGGCTTGTATACTCTGGAGTTTAGAAGGATGAGTGGGTATCTTATTGAAACATATAAGATTATTAAGGGTTTAGACACACTAGAGGCAGGAAACATGTTCCCGATGTTGGGGGAGTCCAGGGGCCAGTTTAAGAATAAGGAGTTAGCCATTTAGAACGGAGACGAGGAAACACTTTTTCTCACAGAGTGGTGAGCCTGTGGAATTCTCTGCCTCAGAGGGCGGTGGAGGCAGGTTCTCTGGATGCTTTCAAGAGAGAGCTAGATAGGGCTCTTAAAAATAGCAGTCGGGGGATATGGGGAGAGGGCATGAACGGGGTACTGATTGGGGATGATCAGCCATGATCAAATTGAATGGAGGTGCTGGCTCGAAGGGCTGAATGGCCTACTCCTGCACCTATTGTCTATTGTCCAATGTCTATTGACCCTAAGCACACAGCCAAGATGACACAGGAGTGGCTTTGTGACAAGTCTGTGAATGTCCCTGAGTGGCCCAGCCAGAGCCCGGACTTGAACCCGATCGAACATCTATGGAAGGACCTAAAAATAGCTGCGCATCGATGCTCCCCATCCAACCTCACAGAGCTTGAGGGGATCTGCAGAGAAGAATGGGAGAAATTACCCAAGTACGGGTGTGCTAAGCTTGTAGCGTCATACCCAAGAAGACTTGAGGCTGTAATCGCTGCCAAAGGTGCCTCAACAAAGTACTGAGTAAAGGGACTGAATACTAATGTAAATGTTTCAGTTATTTCTTATTAATTACTTTGCAAACATTTCCAAATACCTGGTTTTGCTTTTTTTATTATGGGGTATTGTGTGTAGATTGATGATATCCAAAAAATTTTTTTTTCATTTTAGAATAAGGCTGTAACATAACAAAATGTGCAAAAAGTGAAGGGGTCTGAATACTTTCTGAATGCACAGTATATTAACAGGAGGTTTGAAATTAATTGGAACACTTTTGATTTTAAAGGTTTTTAATAATTGTCATTTAAATAATAGCATTTTTATAACCCTATCTTTGATATCCTCAATATTCTGTATATTAAAGAAATAGGTGCAGGGCAGTAAAAGATCAGATGTGATTTTAATGAATGACAGAGCAGGTGCAAGGGGTGGAATGCCCTATTTCCACCTCGATTTGAATTGAATTGGATACATTTTATTTGCCAAGTATGTATACATACAAGGAATTTGCCTTGGTGCTTTGCTCGCAAGTAACAACACGATATACACTAAACAATTAAGAATAAAACATTATAATTTAAACATGTGAAGAATGAAATAAAATACCAGAGCAAAAGGAGGCTGCAAACTTTTAGCTGTTGAGTAGAGCTGCTGCTCGTGGGAAAAAATTGCTGTTTTTATGTTGGGTTGTGATGGCTTTGACAGTCCGGTGTCGCCTTCCAGAAGAAAGTGCTTCAAAGAGTTTGTGGCCAGGTTGAGAGGGGTCAGAGATGATCTTACCCGCTTGCTTTCAGGCCCTTGCAATGTACAGTTCGTCGACGGGCAGAAGTTTCCAGCCAACAACCTTCTCGGCTGATTGAACGATGCGCTGCAGCCTCCGGATGTTGTGCTTGGTGTCTGAGCCAAACCAGGCCATGATGGAAAAGGTGAGGACAGACTCTATGAAAGCAGTATAAAATTAGACCATCATTGCCTGTGGCAGATTGTGTTTTCTCAGATGCCACAGGAAGTACATTCTCTGTTGGGTCTTTTTCTTATGTATTTAACTGATAAAATCTGTAGATAGCACTTACTGAGGTTCAAGTAAGGTTAAAAAATGTCAGTGTGATTAATAATAAAACAAAACCTTGTTGAATGCAAAAACTCAATCTATGTGAATGCATTTTAATTAAATGCTTCAGAATCCATATCAAATTAAAGAATATTTTTAATTTTCTTAAATGGGGTTGGAGGTGTAGAGTGACTGGACATCCATGGTGAAGATGAGGGAATGGGGGCCTAGAAAACGTTAATCCTGGAGTCGACGAGTCCATGACTGTCCAGTCACTCTACAACTCCATCCCCCACCAGGAGGGTCTCAAAGCCCTCCGTTTCTTCCTTGACCGTAGAACCAACCAATCCCTGTCTACGAATACTCTTCTCCGCCTAGCGGAGCTGGTCCTTACCCTTAATAACTTTTCGTTTGACTCCTCCCATTTCCTCCAAATACAAGGCGTATGTTGTGTATTCGGGATGCTTAGCACACTTGAATAAAGGCTCGGACACGGGAGTAATCTTACAAGCTTCTTTACTACAGGACGCCACCTAGAGTCTCCCGCACATGCGTACTTGCACAACATATGACAAGACACTCATTACATATGCTAATTACATATGCTAATTATCACATACCTAACACTCCTCCCCCTTTAACTTGGAGGCCGGTAATACCACTTCTATTACATACTCAACACTCCTCCCCCTTTAACTTGGAGGCAGGTAACACTATTTCTATTACCTACATAACACTCCTCCCCCTTTAACTTGGAGGCCCGTAACACCATTTATATTACATACATAATACTCCTCCCCCTTTAACTTGGAGGCAGGTAATACCATTTCTATTACATACACCGCACTCCTCCCCTTTTAAGTCCATTTCACCTGTACGGTATATGCTCTTTTCCTACCCGCGGTATAAGGCCTGAATACCAATCACTGCTTTTCTCAAACTATCATACTGTCTCACTTGGACATCTCTTATCTGGCATGCTCGGTATCGTTGCTGTACCGCAATGGCAGACCAGCGTAGTTTCTTAAAATACTGACGCTGTTTATGCATCTGATAATAAGTCTGTATGACCTTGGCAGAGTTATGCATACACCGCAGTTGCTTTCGAACAAGCATTCCTCGGTAGGCGGCCTGAAGCAGTACAACACTGCTGCGTACCTTCATGTAAGTTTTGTGATCACTTACCATTTGAAGGTGTGCCCTATAATGGGTTTGCACTATTATAGCTGCTAATCTCATTGCCTTGTATTGACGGTATACTCTATGCATTCTAAATGCTGCTTGTATTACCGTTGCTGCCTTCTGTTTGTTCCGGTTCTCTCTCCGTACCTTCATACCCCTAAATGCAACTTGAATAACTAGAGTTGCCCTTTGAATGGCAATTTTCCTTTGCCTTTGACTCCTTTTCCTTTGCCTTTTACCTTTGGCCTTTTCCCTCTGCACTTGACTTTGGTCCCTTTGCACTTGACTTGTGTCCCTTTGCACTTGACTTGTGTCCCTTTGCACTTGACTTGTGTCCCTTTGCACTTGACTTGTGTCCCTTTGCACTTGACTTGTGTCCCTTTGTACTTGACTTTGGTCCCTTTGCACTCGACTTGTGTCCCTTTGCACTTGACTTGTGTCCCTTTGCACTTGACTTGTGTCCCTTTGTACTTGACTTTGGTCCCTTTGTACTTGACTTGTGTCCCTTTGCACTTGACTTGTGTCCCTTTGCACTTGACTTGTGTCCCTTTGTACTTGACTTTGGTCCCTTTGCACTCGACTTGTGTCCCTTTGCACTTGACCTTGGTCCCATTGCACTTGACCCTTGTCCTTTTGCACTTGACCTTTGTCCTTTTGCACTTGACCTTTGTCCTTTTGCACTTGACCTTGGTCCTTTTGCACTTGACCTTTGTCCTTTTGCACTTGACCCATGTCCTTTTGCACTTGACCTTTGTCCTTTTGCACTTGACCTTTGTCCTTTTGCACTTGACCTTTGTCCTTTTGCACTTGACCTTTGTCCTTTTGCACTTGCCCTTTGTCCACTGAGGGACTCCCTGCCCTCTTTAGTTCAGGCTCCTTGCCTCTGGATGCCCTTGGAGGTTTTGGCGAGAAATGAGCCAATAATACCTCCTTACACTCCTCGTACGTTTTCTCTGTGGGCTTTGCTGGCAGCAGTAACGTACGTAAGGTATGATAACCCTCTCTTCCTAAGGCTAATATGAACCATGCTCTCTTCTTCTCCTCTGCAGTGATATCATTAGAAATGAACGAAGCCTCCAAGACTTCAGTCCATTTCTCAAAATTGCACCCAGAATCTAACTGGGCCCACTTTCCTACAATTGAAGTAGCCATGTTACACTGTTGCTATTCAGGTACACTACGTTCTGTTCTCTCACACAGTGTTCTCTGCACTGGACTTATTTCTTTTACATTCTAAGAGATTATCCAGCTCACTGACTATTACTTAATCTTATAATAATAGTATAAATCTCACATAAAATCTCATATAAAATATAGTATAATCTTATAGTTCCCTTGGTGAGGCCCTTTTCTATTCCTATTCCTTCTATGCACACAGATTTACTTAAATTATTGATAACAGTGACCCATACATTAAATCCAAACAGTCCCGCTTTTACTGTGAAGGAATAGTGAACAATGCATTACATTCAACAGTCCCGCTTTTACTTTGAAAGATTTCACTGGTCCAACTTGTCGGCCTATGGACTCCGGTGCCTTCTCGACCTCTCGAGCTGTCCCCACCAGTACTTTTGCTGCTGGCCTCACCAGACCTCCACTTTTGCTGCTTTTGCTGCTTTTGCTGGCTCCCCCGGGCTTCACCGTTACTTTTGCTGCCGCTGGCTCGCTGCCAAGTCGACTCCCGCTGCTCTGTTGACTTGCCTGCCCGCTGGCTCCACAGCCCTCCCGGCTGCTACTGGACCCGCTGCTCGGCTCGTCGCTGGCTCCGTGGACACCCTACCGAAGGCGAGTCGCTGCTAGTTACCGCTGCTAGTCCCGCTGTTCCAAGCGTCAGGACTGTGCCCCGCCGTCGGGGGCTGGCTAAGCGCTGTGTCCCGCATCTCTTGCGCGGACCCGCTTCTCCCTCGGTCGGATTTCTCTAGCGACCGGGCTGACTCTGCTCCCGTTCGAGCTGAAGTGCTTGAGTGCTGTCCAGCTTCTCTCGTGCGGAACCACTCTTTGCTCGGGGCCGGACTTCCTCTCACGTCCGGGCTTTCCCCGCTCTCGGCCGTCCCCTGCGATCGGGCTTTCCCCCTCGGCTGGTCCGCTTCTCTTACGCGGCCGGACCCTCTTTTCTGCTCACGGTCGGGCTGACTCTAATCCCGACCGGGCCTTCTTTACTTTCCTCCCCCACCGGGCTGACTGTTTCCGGTTGGGCTGAAGATTCAGCCTCTGTCGGTGGCTCTCTGGTCCTGGCCGTGGCCTACACGGTGCGAGGCCCTCACCCGACGGCTGTGGCTGCTACTGGGGCTGGCCGTGGGCTACACGGTCCTCTTCTGTCGGTGCTTCTCTGGACCTGTCCGTAGCCTTCACGGTACTAGGCCCTCACCTGACATCTGGGGCTGGCCGTGGGCTACACGGTCCTCTTTCATCGGTGGCTCTCTGGACCTATCCGTGGGCTTCACGGTACTAGGCCCCCACCCGACGTCTGTGGCTGCTCCTGGGGCTGGCCGTTGGCTTCACGGCACGAGCCCTCACGCGACGTTTGAGGTTCAAACGACGGACGTTTAACTGCCCTGCTTGTTTTCCTTTGCTCTTCCCAGAGCTATTGCTTCCCGTTCCTACCTTTTTTCTTTTCTTTTCTTTTTTTTCCTTTTGACGCCAATTTAAAAACATTTGCCGCCAAATCTTTAAGCTTCGTGCTATTCCACTTTGTTTCCAAATACACTTTTTTTTTTTTTTTAACTTTGTTTTTGATTTTTCTTGCTGGCCTTGTTCTTATCTTCGTTCTTTTATCCTCGTCGCCACTTGTTGTGTATTCGGGATGCTTAGCACACTTGAATCAAGGCTCAGACACGGGAGTAATCTTACAAGCTTCTTTACTACAGGACGCCACCTAGAGTCTCCCGCATATGCGTACTTGCACAACATATGACAAGACACTCATTACATATGCTAATTACATATGCTAATTATCACATACCTAACAGCGTAGCTATGGGCACGCGCATGGGCACTAGCTATGCCTTCCTCTCTGTAGGGTACGTCGAACAATTCTTGTTCGAGGCGTACCATGGCCCTATCCCCAAACTCTACCTCCGCTACATCGATGACTGCATTGGTGCCACCTCCTGCACCCACACACAACTCACTGACTTCATCCATTTCACCACTAAGTTCCATCCAGTACTCAAATACACCTGGACCATTTCCGACATTTCCCTACCATTTCTTGTCTATCTCCATCGCAGGTGATAGACTACTGACCGACATCCACTATAAACTCACTGAATCCCATGGCTATCTGGACTACACTTCTTTCCACCCTGCTTCCTGTAAGGACTCCATCCTCTACTCCCAATTCCTCTGTCTATGCCGCATCTGCACCCAGGATGAGGTGTTCCACACCAGGGCATCGGAGATGTCCTCATTCTTCAGGGAACGGGGGTTCCCCTCTTCTACTATAGATGAGGCTCTCACCAGGGTCTCTTCTATACCCTGTAACTCTGCTCTCACTCCCCATCCCCCCACTCGTAACAAGGGCAGAGTCCCCCTTGTCCTCACCTTCCACCCCACCAGCTGTCACATACAACAAATAATCCTCCGACATTTTCGCCACCTCCAACATGATCCCACCACTTGCCACATCTTCCAATCTCCTCCCCTGTCTTCTTTCCGCAGAGATCGCTCACTCCGTAACTCCCTGGTCAATTCGTCCCTTTCCATCCGAACCACCCCCTCTCCGGGCACTTTCCCTTGCAACTGCAAGAAATGCTACACTTGTCACTTTACCTCCCCCCTTGATTCCATTCAAGGATCCAAGCAGTCTTTCCAGGTGCGGCAAAGGTTCACCTACACCACCTCCAACCTCATCTATTGCATCCGCTGCTCTAGATGTCAGCTGCTCTACATCGGTGAGACCAAGCGTAGACTTGGCGATCGCTTCGCCCAACACCTCCACTCGGTTCGCAATAACCAACCTAATCTCCCGGTGGCTCAGCACTTCAACTCCACCTCCCATTCTGAATCCGACCTTTCTGTCCTGGGCCTCCTCCATGGCCAGAGTGAGGACCACCGTAAATTGGAGGAGCAGCACCTCATATTTCGCTTGGGCAGTTTGCACCCCAGCAGTATGAACATTGACTTCTGTAATTTCAGATAGTCCCTACTTTCTACTCCCCTTCTCAACTCTCCCTCAACCCACTGGCTCCTCCTTTTCCTTTCTTCTTCCCCCCCCCTCCCCCACCCTCACATCAGTCTGAAGAAGGGTTTTGACCCGAAACATTGCCTATTTCCTTCGCTCCATAGATGCTGCCTCACCCGCTGAGTTTCTCCAGCATTTTTGTCTACCTTCAATTTTCCAGCATCTGCAGTTCCTTCTTAAACATGTAAGCAGCCCTTCCTTTTTTTTTTTACCTCCTGTCATTTTACTTTTCTCTGGTACCCACCCACTTCAAACACCCTTTTATGTTCATAAGTTGTAGGAGCAGAATTAGGCCATTTGGCCCATCAATGCTACTCTGCCATTCAATCATGGCTCATCTATCTTTTCCTGTCAGCCCAATTCTCCTGCCTTTTCCCCATAATCCCTGAAACCCTTACTAGTCCAGAATCTATCAATCTCCACCTTAAAAAATATCTATTAACTTGGCCTCCACAGAATTCTATGGCAATGAATTCCACAGATTCACCACCCTCCGATGAATAAATTCTCTCTCATCGCATTTCTAAAGGTACGTATTTCTATTCTGAGGCTAAGGCCTTTGGTCCTAAACTCTTCTACTAATGGAAACATCCTCCTAACATCCACTCTATCCAGGCCTTTCGCTGTTTGGTAAATTTCAATGAGGTGTCCCCTCATCCTTCTAAACTCCAGCGAGTACAGGCCCAGTGCCATGAAATGCTCATCATATGTTAACCTAATCATCCCTGGGATCATTCTCGTAAACCTCCTCTGGGCCCTCTCCAATGCCAGCACATCCTTCCTCAGATATGGGGCCCAAAACTGCTCATAATAGACCAACTGCCTTATAAACTGCATTACATCCCTGTTTTTATATTCTAGACCTCTTTAAATAAATTCTAGCATTGCATTTGCTTACCTTACTACCGATTCGACTTGCAAATTAACTTTTTGGGAATTCTGCGCCAGCACTCCCAATCTCTTTGCATCTCCAATTTCTGAATTCTCTACCCATTTAAAAAATAGTCTATGCCTTTATCCCTACTACCTAAATACGTGACTTCACACTTTGCTACACTGTATGTATTCCATCTGCCACTTCTTAACCCATTATCCCCTGTTCAAGTCCTTCTGCAGAGTCTCTGCTTTCTCTACACTACCTGCCCCCCCGCCTATCTTTGTATCATCTGCACTTAGCCACAAAGCCTTCAATTCCAAATAAATTATATATTACGTGAAGAGTAGTTGCCCCAGTACTGACCCCTGCCGAACATCGATAGTCACTGGCAGCCAACCTGAAAAGGCCCTCTTTATTGCCACTCTTTGCCTTCTGCCATTCAGCCAACCTGCTATCCACGCTAGTATCTTCCCTCTGATACCACAGGCTATCTTCTTTAGCAGCTTCACATGTGGCACCGTATCAAAGGCTTTCTGAAAATCCAGGTAAACAATATCATAGAAACATAGGAATTGGGTGCAGGAGTAGGCCATTCGAGCCTGCACCGCCATTCAATATGATCATGGCTGATCATCCAACTCAGTATCCCGTACCTGCCTTCTCTCCATACCCCCTGATCCCCTTAGCCACAAGGGCCACATCTAACTCCCTTTTAAATATAGCCAATGGATTAGCCTCAACAATCTTCTGTGGCAGAGAATTCCAGAGATTCACCACTCTCTGTGTGAAAATTTTTTTCTCATCTCGGTCCTAAAATACTTCCCTCTCATCCTTAAACTGTGACCCCTTGTTCTGGACTTCCCCAACATCGGGAACAATCTTCCAACCCCTTAAGAATTTTGTACGTTTCTATAAGATCCCCCCTCAATCTTCACTGACTCCACTGACTATCCTTTGTCTATCCTACTATATATATCCTCAAATAATTCCAACAGGTATGGCAGGCAAGATCCCTTTCACAAAACTATGCCGACTTTGGCTTATTTTATTATGTGCTTCTAAGTACTCAGAAACCTCATCCTTAATAAACCTCATCCTTTTAGCCTACCAATACATAAAAGGTTGTGGAAAGGCTGTTAGAAAAAGGGATTGGTATCGAGAGATTGCCACAGACAGTGTGTGCTGAAGGGCATGTTGTATGTTGTATGACTCTATGACTCTTCATTTATCTGAAGCTCAAGAAACTCTACATCATCCTCAATGAAGCAGCCTTGATTGATATCCCATCCACCACTATAATCATTTATTCTATACGCCACTGATATATAGTGGCTTAGTTTAGTTTACTTCAGAGATACAGCATGGA
This sequence comes from Amblyraja radiata, assembly GCF_010909765.2. NCBI lineage: Eukaryota > Metazoa > Chordata > Chondrichthyes > Rajiformes > Rajidae > Amblyraja > Amblyraja radiata. The sequence goes on from NC_045956.1 coordinate 122,170,251, forward strand.
AACAGGCCCTTCGGACCATTGAGTCCATACCGACTATCGATCACCTGTACACTAGTTCTATGTTATCCCATTTTCTCATCCATTCCCTACAAACTAGAGGCAATTTACAAAGGCTAATTAACCTACAAACCCGCACGTCTTTGCAATGTGGGAGGAAACCGGAGCACCCAGAGAAAACCCACATGGTCACAGGAAGAACATGCAAATGCCACACAAATAGCACCCGTAGTCAGGATTAACACCAGGTCTCTTCCGCATACAACGCACGTGTACTACCTGAAAATTATACTATTGTTACTGGCCCAATCCATTCTGACAACACCTCCCAAATCTGTGACTTCTACCACCATGGAGGTCAGTAGAGGCATGGGAATGTCACTCCCTGCAGGTTGTACACCATCCCGATCCTGGGAGTATATTCCTGTTTCTTCACCAGCACTTGGTCTAAATCAGACAGCTCCCTTCATCAGAAGGATTGCTGTGGTTCAAGTGATATACCAACAGTAATGTCCAGTTCCCCAAAAGTGAATAAAATAGCCCAGTATGTTAGCCTTCATTCAAATATTTACTGACTCTAAGATTTCAGATATCACCCAGAATATGCTCTGTAGAAACCTTGGCTTTAACATTATCTGCTTATTTTCCTGATAAATGGTGGCAATGTTATCGAAAAAAAATAGTAATATCCTTAAATTCACCCTCACTTCTTAAGTTTTAATTTGTGGCCAATAGTGGTTAAATCCTTCATAATAGTGAACAATTTGATTGAATAATACATCCTCTTGTTTCTGATCTAAAAGGGGGATTTGTATACGAAAGTGACAAAGACGGATTGTATTGAAACCGGAATGCAAAAGGCAAGCCTCGAAAGAAAATTTGTTACCTCGACTTAATCATGCTTTTGTGATGCATCTGTTTGGGATTCTGCTCCAATGATTCAAGAAAATCAAGTGCATTTATTAGACCCCTATTGGGAATGTGAATCCACACACACATCTGGCTGAATTCTGGAGACAAGAAATGAACAGAGGATTAAAGGGACGGCAAATCTGTGAGGATCTGACCAAGTACAAATACTGCCTGACTCACGTAAGGGTTACGTCCCACGGACCCTTGCGCAAGTCATATTTTACGTATGTCGGAAACGGAAGTACCACTGGGCATGCATAAATGTACTATTCGATGCAGAGACCACGTGGGAGTTCCAATGCAGAGACAATGTGGGAGCATTCGCGATAACAGCTGACTGGCTTAAGGAGACGGCCGCATGCGCAGTAGCACACTGCCAAAACTACAGAGCTTAAAGGATTGCTTAAGTAACTGCGTGTTTACGTACGTTGCCTGTTACATAAATCGGGGAGTGCCTCTATTCGAAAATGTTATTGTAAACAGCTGATGGCTAGTTGGGATACTGACTTGAATTACCCTTGAGGAAGAGAATCCCCAAAGCAAACCATGCTCTGCAGCTTCCACTAATTTTCACGTCAAGAGGATAAGCTAAAAAAAAAAATCAAAATCTCGTGAGACAGATATCTAGATAAAGAAATGGGGCAAAACTGACTTTCATTTATTATAAATGTAGTGTCTTTCATGACCTAATGTCATCCTTTGCAGACCGTGAAGTACATTTGAAGTGCAGTCCCTCATAACTGGAGAAAAAAAAAATAATTCTTTGGCTGGTCTAACAGCAAGACTGCTCTTAGCGAGCGGCAGAGAGTGAGCGGCCTTGTGAGTGAAGTGCCCTGTGAGAAAAGTGTGAGTCTTTGGCTCGAGAGTCTTCGGAGACGAAAGAAGGAGATGTCAGGCAAGCTGATTCAGTGCGATGCTTGCAGTATGTGGGAGGTCAAGGACACCGCCGGTGCCTCTGGCTGCTACAAATGCGAGAGGTGCATCCAGGTAGAGCTCCTAAAGGGCCGTGTTGGGGAACTGGAGAAGCAAGTGGATGACCTCCGGTTCGTCCGAGAAACGGAGTCGTTCCTCGACAAGTCCTACAGTACGATTGTTACACCTAAGGTACTGGAAGAGAGAAGGTGGGAGACAGTGAGAACGGGAGGGAAGCATGGAATGCCAACGTCCCCGGATGTTGTACCTCTTGTGAACCACTTAGAAGCTGTCGGGACAGAAGAGGTGTTTACACTGGGCGGCGGACTGGCTTGTGATGCGAATAGGGCTGTTGAGCCAAAACCAAAAAGGCCTAAGGCAGGCAACGCCATTGTAGTGGGAGACTCCATTGTGAGAGGTACGGACAGGGGTTTCTGCGGCAAGAGACGGGATGCGAGGATGGTGTGCTGCCTTCCTGGTGCCAGGATCCAGGATGTCACGGACAGAGTGCAGAAAATCCTCAAGGGCGAAGGTGAACATCCGGAAGTGGTAGTGCATGTCGGCACAAACGATGTCGGAAAGAAGGGGATGAATATTCTGCAGCGTGACTTTAGAGAGCTCGGAAAAATGCTGAAAAGCAGGACCTCCAGGGTTGTTATCTCCGGTTTGCTTCCAGTTCCTCGTGCTGGCGAGAGCAGGAACAGGGAGATACGGGACCTGAACGTGTGGCTGAGGAACTGGTGCACGGGGCAGGGATTTAGATTCTTAGATCACTGGGATCTGTTTTGGGGTAAGGGGGAACTGTACAAAAGGGACGGATTGCATCTTAACAGGTGTGGGACCAGCATTCTGGCAGGCAGGTTTGCCACTGCTACACGGGTGGTTTTAAACTGAATAAGGGGGGTGGGGTGTCGAATGGGCTAGTGGAGGATGGAGTTAAAGGGAAAGGGTTTCTTAAATGTGTGAGCGTAGAGACAGAGGGGTGTAAAATGAGGGTAGAAGCAATAGGTAGCAAGGTGAAAAGTAAAAGTGGCAGGCCGGAAAATCCAGGGTAAAAATCAAAAAGGGCCACTTTTCAACAAAATTGTATAAGGGGTAAGAGTGTTGTAAAAACAAGCCTGAAGGCTTTGTGTCTCAATGCAAGGAGCATTCGTAATAAGGTGGATGAGTTGAATGTGCAGATAGCTATTAATGACTATGATATAGTTGGGATCACGGAGACATGGCTCCAGGGTGACCAAGGCTGGGAGCTGAACATCCAGGGATATTCAATATTCAGGAGGGATAGAGAGAAAGGAAAAGGAGGTGGGGTAGCGTTGCTGATTAGAAAGGAGATTAACGCAATGGAAAGGAAGGACATTAGTTTGCAGGATGTGGAATCGGTATGGGTAGAGCTGCGAAACACTAAGGGGCAGAAAAAGCTGGTGGGTGTTGTGTACAGGCCACCTAACAGTAATAGTGAAGTTGGAGATGGTATCAAACAGGAAATTAGAAATGCGTGCGACAAAGGCAAAACCGTTATAATGGGTGACTTCAATCTACATATAGATTGGGTGAATCAAATTGGCAGGGGTGCTGAGGAAGAGGATTTTTTGGAATGTATGCGGGATAGTTATCTAAATCAACATGTAGAGGAACCAACGAGAGAGCAGGCTATTTTAGACTGGGTATTGAGTAATGAGGAAGGGTTAGTTAGCAGTCTTGTTGTACGTGCCCCCTTGGGCAAGAGTGACCATAATATGGTTGAGTTCTTCATTAGGATGGAGAGTGACATTGTTAATTCAGAAACAATGGTTCTGAACTTAAAGAAAGGTAACTTTGAGGGTATGAGACGTGAATTGGCCAAGATTGACTGGCAATTAATTCTAAAAGGGTTGACGGTGGCTATGCAATGGTAGACATTTAAAGACTGCATGGATGAACTACAAAAATTGTTCATCCCAGTTTGGCAAAAGAATAAATCAGGGAAGGTAGTGCATCCGTGGATAACAAGGGAAATCAGGGATAGTATCAAAGCGAAGGATGATGCGTACAAATTAGCCAGAAAAAGCAGCATACCGGAGGACTGGGAGAAATTCAGAGACCAGCAGAGGAGGACAAAGGGCTTAATTAGGAAAGGAAAAATAGATTATGAAAGAAAACTGGCAGGGAACATAAAAACTGACTGCAAAAGTTTTTATAGATATGTGAAAAGAAATAGATTAGTTAAAACAAATGTAGGTCCCTTGCAGTCAGAAACAGGTGAGTTGATCATGGGGAACAAGGATATGGCGGACCAATTGAATAACTACTTTGGTTCCGTCTCCACTAAGGAAGACATAAATAATCTGCCGGAAATAGCAGGGGACCGCGGGTCAAAGGAGTTGGAGGAATTGAGTGAAATCCAGGTTAGCCGGGAAGTGGTGTTGGGTAAATTAAATGGATTAAAGGCCGATAAAGCCCCAGGGCCAGATAGGCTGCATCCCAGAGTACTTAAGGAAGTAGCTCCAGAAATAGTGGATGCATTAGTAATAATCTTTCAAAACTCTTTAGATTCTGGAGTAGTTCCTGAGGATTGGCGGGTAGCAAACGTAACCCCACTTTTTAAGAAGGGAGGGAGAGAGAAAACGGGGAATTACAGACCAGTTAGTCTAACATCGGTAGTGGGGAAACTGCTAGAGTCAGTTATTAAAGATGGGATAGCAGCACATTTGGAAAGTGGTGAAATCATTGGACAAAGTCAGCATGGATTTACAAAAGGTAAATCATGGCTGACGAATCTTATAGAATTCTTCGAGGATGTAACTAGTAGCGTGGATAGGGGAGAACCAGTCGATGTGGTGTATCTGGACTTCCAGAAGGCTTTCGACAAGGTCCCACATAAGAGATTAGTTTACAAACTTAAAGCACACGGCATTGGGGGTTCAGTATTGATGTGGATAGAGAACTGGCTGGCAAACAGGAAGCAAAGAGTAGGAGTAAACGGGTCCTTTTCACAATGGCAGGCAGTAACTAGTGGGGTACCGCAAGGCTCAGTGCTGGGACCCCAGCTATTTACAATATATATTAATGATCTGGATGAGGGAATTGAAGGCAATATCTCCAAGTTTGCGGATGACACTAAGCTGGGGGGCAGTGTTAGCTGTGAGGAGGATGCTAGGAGACTGCAAGGTGACTTGGATAGGCTGGGTGAGTGGGCAAATGTTTGGCAGATGCAGTATAATGTGGATAAATGTGAGGTTATCCATTTTGGTGGCAAAAACAGGAAAGCAGACTATTATCTAAATGGTGGCCGACTAGGAAAAGGGGAGATGCAGCGAGACCTGGGTGTCATGGTACACCAGTCATTGAAAGTGGGCATGCAGGTGCAGCAGGCAGTGAAGAAAGCGAATGGTATGTTAGCTTTCATAGCAAAAGGATTTGAGTATAGGAGCAGGGAGGTTCTACTGCAGTTGTACAGGGTCTTGGTGAGACCACACCTGGAGTATTGCGTACAGTTTTGGTCTCCAAATCTGAGGAAGGACATTATTGCCATAGAGGGAGTGCAGAGAAGGTTCACCAGACTGATTCCTGGGATGTCAGGACTGTCTTATGAAGAAAGACTGGATAGACTTGGTTTATACTCTCTAGAATTTAGGAGATTGAGAGGGGACCTTATAGAAACTTACAAAATTCTTAAGGGGTTGGACAGGCTAGATGCAGGAAGATTGCTCCCGATGTTGGGGAAGTCCAGGACAAGGGGTCACAGCTTAAGGATAAGGGGGAAATCCTTTAAAACCGAGATGAGAAGAACTTTTTTGACACAGAGAGTGGTGAATCTCTGGAACTCCCTGCCACAGAGGGTAGTCGAGGCCAGTTCATTGGCTATATTTAAGAGGGAGTTAGATGTGGCCCTTGTGGCTAAGGGGATCAGAGGGTATGGAGAGAAGGCAGGTACGGGATACTGAGTTGGATGATCAGCCATGATCATATTGAATGGCGGTGCAGGCTCGAAGGGCCGAATGGCCTACTCCTGCACCTAATTTCTATGTTTCTAACAGTTTGGGACAAAAAAGCATTTTTCTTTTATCACACCTTCAAATGCCCATCGATCCTTTTTCATCATAGCTTTGCCAAATCTATCCATTTCCCAGTACAGTCATTTCCATTGTGGGTAAAATCAAACTACTCATCGTCCTGCAACCACCTCCCACTTTTCCCTCCAGAGTTTAAAATAGGTATTCACCGACTGAATTTGCAATTATTGTTAAATTAAATTTCATGTTCATCAATCCAATTCAAGTAATCAAACAAATCTTGAATGAAAAGCTGAAATAAATAATGGTAAGCATGAAACTATTAGAGTGCTGTACTGATTGATTCACTGATATCCCTCAAAGAATGAAATTTTCAATTCTTGTCTAAACATGCAACTCCCGACCAACCAATTTAGGTGATTCTGAACATCTTCTTCAAGTGGAAGATGCTTTCAGACTGAGGAATACCATGTCCATAGCACTTACTCATAGCATTTTCCCCAGCCATTTTTACTTAAGATGAAGAATTCATCAATGCAAATCTTGTAACCCTCAAGGCCAATTCTGGAGTATGGTGTACAATTTTGGTTGCCTAATTATAGGAAGGATGTCAACAGAATAGAGATAGTACAGAGGAGATTTACTAGAATGTTGCCTGGGTTTCAGCAACTAAGTTACAGAGAAAGGTTGAACAAGTTAGATCTTTATTCTTTGGAGCGCAGAAGGTTAAGGGGAGACTTGAGAGAGGTCTTTAAAATGATGAGAGGGATAGACAGAGTTTACGTGGATAAGCTTTTCCCACTGAGAGTAGGGAAGATTCAAACAAGGGGACATGACTTGAGAATTAAGGGACAGAAGTTTAGGGGTAACATGAGGGGGAACTTCTTTATTCAGAGAGTGGTAGCTGTGTGGAATGAGTTTCCAGTGAAGGTGGTGGAGGCAGGTTCGATTTTAACATTTAAAAATAAATTGGATAGTTATATGGACGGGAAAGGAATGGAGGGTTATGGTCTGAGTGCAGGTAGATGGGACTAGGGGAGAATACGTGTTCGGCACGGACTAGAAGGGCCGAGATGGCCTGTTTCCGTGCTGTAATTGTTAATTGGTTATATTATATGGTTATTGTGGGTGGAGAGTCACGCAGAAAACCTTCCTGACTCCAGGGTTTGTCTCTTTCTATTACAGTAGCACTCAAGATGTTGAAAGCAGGAAAGGCCCCCGGACCTGACAGCATACACCCGGAGTTTCTCCAATATTCTGGAGATGCTGCTACCAACTGGATCCGACAGTACCTGTCGACCTCCATGAAGAAGTGCAAAATCACAAAGATCTGGCGTTGTGCAATAGTCATCGCTCTCCCGGAGCCGAACAAGCCAAAGGATGATCCTAAAAGCTATCGGCCCATCTCGCTCCTTTGCATCCCATACAAACTCCTTGAGAGGCTGATCCCCGGGCGTATCAACCTCATCATAGACCCTCAACTACCCCATGAGCAGGCTGGTTTCCGCCATGGTCGATCTACTACTGTAACCCTCCTCACCCAAGACATCGAGGTCTGCTTTGAGGCAAATGAGAAAGCAGGAGGTGTTCTTATAGATCTGATAGCTGCCGATGACACCTTGTGGCACCAGGGACTAACTGCAAAGCTACTTCGGGTGCTGCCAGACAGGCGCATGGTACGCTACATCATGGAGCTCATATCAAACCGCAGCTTTGAGCTTAAGACCAGTGATGGACAGCAGAGTAGGCTACGTAGACTGAAGAATGGCGTCCCACAGGGATCCGTCTTGGCTACGCTGCTTTTCAACGTGACATCCATGACCTCCCAGAGACCTTCGCTGGAAAACATGGGTATGCTGACGATCTAGCCAACCTGATGAGACACAAAGAGTGGAAGACAATCTAAAGCTCCTTGAGTCAAGATATGGGGACTTTGGCAGTATACCTACGAGCTGAGCGAAGTTCTGAAACGCAATAATCCCTCGCTCCCGGCTGCAAAACGCACCCGTCCCCTACCCATTGCAGGGGGGGGGGCAGAGAGGGAGCGTGAGGGGGCAGAGAGGGGGGAGAGTGCAGAGAGGGAGGGGGGGGCAGAGAGGGAGGGGGGTAGTGTTTGAGGGGTTTGGGGGGGTGGGGCGCATCGTCAGGGGAGGACTGGTTCCCGAACCTCGCTCCTGGCTTCAGGCTGCAGGCTGCAGTCAGGGCCCGAGAACGGTTGGTCTGGGTGACGTCACTCGCAGCGCGAACAAGAAGACAGTGTGTTTTTTTTCAAACTGTCTTGCGAGCGGCGCGGCCGGGCGTCGTGACTTGCAGCGCGTGAACACAACGTGCAGCCATTGTGACGTCATCAGCCAAAGCCGTTTCATTTTCTAAGTTATTCGAAATTTTTTAATTTGAATAGTAAAGATTGAAATTTTCAGGTAAGCCGATTTTTGACTTCACCGGATAAATCTCTGCAGGAATATGTAAAAATTTTATCGTCATTTTTTTGTCGTTTTTTCGAGCAGTATGATTATACACACACATATACACACACATATACACACACACACATATTCATACACCCACACACATCCAAGATCAAAGTTTTATAAGTATATAGATATGTTATGTTAATTGTGTTGATCAGGAGCAGCTGCTTCACTTGTTCTGGTTGGAGGAAGTCTGTCTAATGTGAACATATGGATTCAAGGAAAGGATGACAGTTGACGGGGTTTAAATTGTTCTGTTTTATTAAATATTTGTATTTTCAAGACTTTAATATTTCAAAGGAGCATCAAACAGTCATGTAAATAAAGTAAACCAAAAGAGCATGTCACAATGGACAATGCATTCCTTTTTATTTCATTTGGTAGCAGTCGGCATCGTGGCAAGGTGAATTTATTGCACCTGAGAAGGTGGTGGGTGGTAAGCTACCACTTACAGCAGCTGCTGCTGCTCACCATTTGAATTAAGGTAGGACTACAGCACCAATATGTCGACCCAGTAACAATAATATGTGACATTGAGACAATTTGTAGGTGATGATGTTCCCATATTGTTATCCTGGTTCATCTCGATGAAATTGTGAGCGTGAAAGATTTTGTAAATGCTACCGCGCATTTTGTAAACAGTACACACTGCACACAGAGCAATGTATATATGCATTCCGAGCTGACATGCTGAAAAACCATTCTTACCTTCCCATTCAAAGGGAATGTTTCCTACTTCATAGTCAATTTCCTTTGGAATGACTGCTTCTATTATTCTTCTTGAGCGAACAGTCTGTCCTAAAACCAAGCAGATAGCACGGTGAAAAGGGTTGGTAACCTGCAGGAGCAGATTAGCCACATACGATTATGATGTATTGATGATAACTGGAACACAGGTCAAAGACCAGGACAGAATTTAGCAAATAATTTCTTGATTACTAGGTGAATTGCAAAGGGACGGAAGGAAAGAAAATTGGCAGAGTGGCAGTACTGACCAAGGAAGAAATGATGGTACAGGTGAGAGAGGTTGCCCATGCGATGAAATAAAGAATCAATTGAAGTTAGAAGAAGGGAGCTTCCAGGCTTTGACAGTATTGTATGGGTTAACATATAGGGAGGAAGAACAATTCAATAGGAAATTACAGAAATGTGTACAGACTATAAAGAGGTGACATCAGGGAACTTCAACTATGTTGATTTTGAATGGAATAATATTAAAGAAAAAGGAGTGATTTCATTTAGTTAAAAAAAGAGGAGGTTCTTCTAAAAATGTAAGTTTGAAGGATCAAGGGACACAATTTTGAAGACATGAGAAAAATATACAGGACAGCTACAAGAACGTTTTATTTAACATAAATCCCCCAGAGTGGTCATGATCTGGAACTCACTCCCAATAGCATCAAACAAGGGTTTCATGGATCAATTATTAAACCACAATGCAGCATTTAAAAGAAAATCATGTTTTATTTTAAATATTTGCCAATGCCTGTCCACTGCCATACCTTCAATATGGCTTCCCAATCTATTACAGGCAACCTGTCACTTGTTCCTGCAGTGTCTTTTGTTTCTACTGAAAACCTCAGATTCTGACTGAAATGTATCATTTTCTAACTTTATCATACAATGGTCACTTTTTCCAAGGGATCCTTTTATAATAAGGATATTAATTAAATCTACCCCATTGCACAGTATCAGACCTAAAATATTATTTTCCCTGTTCAGTTGCTTAATGTACTGATCTACAAATCCATCTCGTATACATTCCAGGAATTTATCTTTTTCATTCTTACTACTAATTTACTTTGACTACTTTATACTTAGTCAGAAGTCCCTAATGTACTTCTCATTTCCTTATTTATAGGTGACCTGCATCATAACTCCCATTTGGAGACCTTTAAACAATTCCCACCACTGTTTTATGCCTCTTATGTGCCTGTCCCACTTATGAGACTTTTCACCAACTTCCGGCACCCGTCATAGGTTGTTGCAGGTCGGCGAAAATTTGCAACGTTGAAAATTCAGCGGCGACCAGAAAGACGCTACGACTCTTTAGGCGACTGAGGGGACCATACAGGCGACACCCTGGCGACATTCACGGGGTGAAACCTGTATGGTCATGAGTAGTCGCCCAAAGAGTCATGCCTTGTTCTGGTCGCCGCTGGATTTTCAACATGTTGAACATTTTCGGCGACCTGTAACAACCTATGCAGGGCTCGAAATTGACGATTGCCCGGGTGCCAATGACCACTCAAAGTGCCGCCGGGCAATCTAAACGGCGAGTCATTTTGCCCGGCTTGGCAACTTGGTTTATACCGAAGAAAACTGGAGTAACTCCGCAGGTCCGGCAGCATCAATGGAGAAAAGGAACGTGACGTTTTGTGTCGGCGACGGTTGTGGGAAAGATGCCAAGTGTGGCGTGACAGAGGGTCAGAGCGAATGTCGGGCCCCGCACAGCAGCAGCGGCGGCGACGGCTCCATCGCCTGCTCCCGCACTCCGCCCCGCCCGGCCTGTTAGCGGCAGCTGCTGCCACTCTGCCAACCAAAGATCCTATAGGATCTTTGCCGCCAACGGCGCTTTCAAAACAGACCCTTGGAGGTGGGAGGTGTCGGTCAGAGGCGGAAGTAGAGTGGGGGGGGGGTGATTGGAGGAGGGAGACGAGTCAAAACACTCTTGACAGACCTGTACCGCAGCCAGGATCGATCCCGGTCTCCGGCGCTGCAATCGCTGCCGAACCGCCACTGGACCATCCCCGTCCCCGCCCGAGAACCCCCCCACGCCCGGGGATGGCCAGAGCGTCAGGAGTCAGACGGGCGCGGCGCCCCCAGGCCCACAGCAGAAAAGCAACGCAAAACCCAGCTCACTCTGCCTGTCCTGCCAGGTTAACCAACAGCCCTGTGTGGATTGAGACGGGGCTATAGGCGAGACAGGCACAGTTGAGCTGCATTTAGCGCTGGATTGACCTGAAATTACCGTTCACAGAAGCCTCCGAAGCCTCGCGCGTGTGTGATATTCTGTCCGCGGTCCCCTCTATATTTTGGTTGCGATTTCTGTGCCTGACATGTGTTGTACGAGGAGCGCTGGCCTTCCTTCCCACCTCCTCTGCCCCTTCCTCTCTCTCTCTCTCTCTCTCTCATACGCCCCCCTCCACTCCCCTTATCCTGAGAGCCCTCCTCTTCATCCCGCACTGATCCCCTGTGCTCCCCACTACCACCCCCCCCCCCCCCCCCATCTATTCATCCTGCACTGATCTCCCTAGCCACCTCGCATTGATTCTTCTGCCACTCCCCATCAATCCTACATTGGTCCCCCAATTCATTCTGTACTGTCACCCCTTCAACCTGCACTGCTCCTCCCATCCATCCTGCACAGATCCCCCCCATTCAACCCCACTGACATCCCCCGCGCTCTCCCCTCATAATTTTACCTACTCCAACCAACACTCACTAATTCCCCTGCCTCAATCCATCCAATCCACACCGATTGCCTTCTCAAGCCCCCCCCCCCCCCCACCACCATCTATCCATCCTGCACTGATTCACACACCCCCCCCCCCCCCCGACCCTATTGTGCTGTGAATGTCTTCAGAGCTAACATTGACTATGTTTGATAACGGAATGCAATCAAATATGTTTTAATTCCCAATGTTATTATTTGTTTTAATCCATAAAGATGGATTAATTAAATTTTGAACACGTGAAACATTAAAACTGCAGTGTTCGATTGTCACTGACACGTTATTACAGAATTCATTTTAATGGCAAATCAATGATGTTAATATGGAGTATCAGTACTGTAGTTATTTAATGAGCAACATTCACAACTATACGTTGGATTTATCCAGGTTTTACTTCCACAATCAGTCATATACATCACAAATTTGGTCAGGAGATATTTCAATTGAAATTTTAACATTAATTCTGAAGTGGGAATGATGGAAAAAGCATTTATCAACAATTTTTTTTTAAAATGGTGCTTACAAACTGGGTATCTTCATTGCCACATACATTTAATCTGAATGTCTGGTAATGTGACGTCTTGACACCTTTAAATATATTACCAAACATTTGCTGCATTTATGTCCTTTGGCCATCTCTTGTCAGTTAGTGTAATGTTTAACCTGTCAGATGGGTATAGTCAGTTTTGTCAGCTATTATTATAAAACGCCTTTAGAAAATTCCTTGCAACCTGTATATTTTGTGGTGGATAAATTAAGTGGGAAGCGAGAGTGTTTCTGTACCAATAGCAATAACGACCCATGCTATGGCCATGTCATGATAATTTTCGGTCCTTCACAGAAAATATGCATCAATCTGTAGTGTGCATGGTTAAGCATATATGTTATCAAGGTCCAGGATTTATTGACACAAGGTCCAGGATTTATTGACACAGGTTGATCATACGCTGAATAATCCAACCACATTTTTGTTTGGAAGTGGAAAGAAATAATAAAAATTGCATTAATTGCAATGTGTAAAAAGAGTTGAGATACCGTATTATAATTTTGCTGCATTTCATTGTGGTATATATCATGTCTTGATTGGTGAATATGTTAGTTTGTGACTTTATTTGAAGCAGAAATAATATGTGAATGCTTCATTGAGCATAATTCCGACTGGTAACTACGCACTTCGTCCGAGCATGCGTCATGCAAGCCATCTTAAATGACTACCTAAAATGTCATTTGGCAACTTAAAAAGCTGCCAAGGTTGCCCGGCTGGCAACAGGGAAAAAAAGCTAAGCGAGAGCCTTGCTATGGCAGGTGCCGGCAATCGCCGAAAAAGTCGTGTAAGTGGGACAGGTCCATTACTGCTTCTTAGCACCATCCCAATTGATTCTACTTCCATATCATGATCCGTGAGCCAAAGTCCTTCCTAAGCACCATACTGATGTTACCTCCTTTTTCTTTTTTGCCTGTACTTTCTAAAATATTGAAAATATGACAGTCGACAGGCATTGTCAAATACACTGTAATATTTATTTCCCAGGTTCGGGCAGCCTGCTGTTATGTTTCTGTTACAGCAATTAAATGTTATCCATTAACGACTATTTACACCAAAAAAGAATCCACCTTGACACGAATGTAGCATGCATTTGAGAGAAGTACCTTTAAATTTTTGGTTAAATTTTTTTCATATTTTGAACCCCTTTGCTATTTGCACTGTCCATTTATTTTGTACTATCAAGGGTTGATATGTCTCCTTATTTTGTGATCTTGTTCTTTTTTACACCTTCCTACCCTATAATAATTTGGATTATCACTTAAAGACATATTTATTTTTGTTCAATGAATTCATTCATCTTTTTAATTGAAGCTGTAATTAGTACACATGTGATCTAATCGCTAATGCCAAGCAACTAGACAGGAGTTCTTGATTAGTATGGGTGTCAAACGTTGCAGGGAGAAGGCAGAAAAATGGGGTTGAGAGGGAAAGATAGATCAGTCATGATTGAATAGTGGAGTTGACACGGTTGTTCGAATGGCCTAATTCTGCTCCTATGACATGAACTTATGAATTTCCCTTCATGTTCTGGTTCTGGATGATTGCATAAACTTTAATCATCAAAGTCTGATCAAAGATCATCAGAAACATCCAAGGTCTGATTCCACTGTCACATTACAGCTCAAACAATGATGATCGCTTCTAATTAACAGTAGGGTTTTAATCACACCAAATACATAACTTTTTTTGCATTTTTCAGCCGACTGTTATTTGTCATGTTTTTTTGCCTGGTCACTATCGTTCCTTATGGGAATCATAAGATACAACTCATTGACAAACACAGATGTCAATATCAGCTAAACATTCATAGCATTCAGACCCACTTAAATCTCTATTTCAAGTTCACAGCTCCAGCAAAATAAACACAGGCTCTCTGAGATAAACCAGTAGGCATTACTAAATACATTTGTAAATTTAGTCTTATTTATCAGCACTGCATGTTGATTCACATGTTCCTTTTAAATAATAATCTTCACTGCAGTGAAAAGAATATTATGGGACAACATGTAAAAAATTATTTACACATAAGTTTGAAATACATTGGCTTAACTTAATGGTGTGTGGTCAATTCAATGTTATCATTGTTCATGACTGACTTTTATAGTCACTGGCTTTTTATTCAAAATGTATTCAATTAGTTTAATTGATTTTATGCCTGAATTTGAACACGTTTCTGCAGACTGATCACTGAAGAAGGATCTTGACCCAAAACATCACCCAATCCTTCTCTCCAGAGATGCTGCCCGTCCAGCATTTTGTGTCTACCTTCGAATTAAACCAGCATCTGCAGCTCTTTCCTATAACTCTGCATATTGATAGTTTAGGGATTGGGATTTTCAGAGTTAAATAACCACTATGCTGATCTACCATTAATTCAAATTTGAGCATACTATTGTATAATTTAAATAGAATTAATCAAATAAATCTGGAATAACCGCAGGAATCAATAACACTACCAAGAAATGCTGAAATGTTGGAAAATCCCTATCCCCGATGACTTTCAAAGATGCCATCCTTATCCACATGCCTATACTTGATTCTCAACTTGCATCAGTGTATTTAACTTTCAACTTTCCTCCAAAATACCCCATAATAACCACTCAGTTGAACTGTGATTAAAAAAGTCAAGAACCATGATAAAAATGAGCTGATCACAGTTCATCAACCAAGGCCAGAGGCTTTCAATGTTTTGACCATAGAACCACAACTGAAATCTCTATTGAACAGAATCCAAAGTGACAGGCTGCTTCAGGCTGGTTATGGTATTTTGAAAGAAAAAGAGTAAAAGTGGAGATGATGTTTCCACGAGTGGGAGAGTTAAGGACCAGAGGCCATAACCTCAGAATAAAAGCACGTACCTTTAGAAAGATGATGCGAAGGAATTTCTTTAGTCAGGGGGTGGTGAATCTGTGGAATTCATTGCCACAAATGGCCGTGGTGGGAGGTCAATGGATATTTTTAAGGTGGAGTTTGACAGATTCTTGATGAGTAACGGTGTCAGGGGTTATGGAATGAAGGCAGCAGAATGGGATTGAGAGGGAAAGATAGATCAGTCATGATTGAATGGTGGAGTAGATTTGTTGGGCCGAGTGACCTAATTCTGATCCTAGAACTTATGAACTTATGAGTGGAACAAGGTCAAATCAGCATGTAGTGGATCACACACTCTTCTGCAAAATGGCAGATAGATTTCAACCCAAGCAAATGTGAGGTATTGCACTTTGGAAGGTCGAATGTAAGTGGAAAGTATACAACTAATAGCAAGACCCTTAACAGCATTAATGTACAGAGGGGTCTTGGGGTGCTGCCTCGCCAACAGTCTGTCAGTCCCTTCCTTCTTTGTTGTTTTAATAGTATGTGTTAAATGTATGTTTTAGAGTTCTTTAGCTTTGTTTTATGTGAGGGTGGGGGGAAACTTTTTTTAATCCCTTACCTCGACAGAGATGCGATTTTCTCCGTATCATATCTCCGTCCGCACTGCGGCCTAACATTGAGGAGTTGGCGGACTCTGCTGGAGATCGAATTGGGAGCTCCAACCGCGGGAGCCTGTGGACTATAACCATATAACAATTACAGCACGGAAACAGGCCATCTCGACCCTTCTAGTCCGTGCTGAACACGTATTCTCCCCTAGTCCCATATCCCTGCGCTCAGACCATAACCCTCCATTCCTTTCCCGTCCATATAACTATCCAATTTATTTTTAAATTATAAAAACGAACCTGCCTCCACCACCTTCACTGGAAGCTCATTCCACACAGCCACCACTCTCTGAGTAAAGAAGTTCCCCCTCATGTTACCCCTAAACTTCTGTCCCTTAATTCTCAAGTCATGTCCCCTTGTTTGAATCTTCCATACTCTCAGTGGGAAAAGCTTATCCACGTCAACTCTGTCTATCCCTCTCATCATTTTAAAGGCCTCTATCAAGTCCCCCCTTAACCTTCTGCGCTCCAAAGAATAAAGCCCTAACTTGTTCAACCTTTCTCTGTAACTTAGTTGCTGATACCCAGGTAACATTCTAGTAAATCTCCTCTGTACTCTCTCTATTTTGTTGACTTCCTTCCTATAATTAGGCGACCAAAATTGTACACCGTACTCCAGAATTGGCCTCACCAATGCCTTGTACAATTTTAACATTACATCCCAACTTCTATACTCAATACTTTGATTTATAAAGGCCAGCACACCAAAAGCTTTCTTTACCATCCTATCTACATGAGATTCCACTTTCAGGGAACTGTGCACAGTTATTCCCAGATCCCTCTGTTCACCTGCATTCTTCAATTCCCTACCATTTACCATGTACGTCCTATTTTGATTTGTCCTGCCAAGATGTAGCACCTCACACTTATCAGCATTCAACTCCATCTGCCATCTTTCAGCCCACTCTTCCAACTGGCATAAATCTCTCTGTAGACTTTGAAAATCTACTTCATTATCCACAACCCCACCTATCTTAGTATCATCTGCATACTTACTAATCCAATTTACCACACCATCATCCAGATCATTGATGTACATGACAAACAACAGTGGACCCAACACAGATCCCTGTGGCACCCCACTAGTCACTGGCCTCCAACCTGACAAACAACCATCCACCATTACTCTCTGGCATCTCCCATTCAGCCACTGTTGAATCCATCTTGCTACTCCACCATTAATATCCAACCATTGAACCTTCTTAACCAACCTTCCGTGAGGAACCTTGTCAAAGGCCTTACTGAAGTCCATATATACAACATCCACTGCTTTACCCTCATCAATTTCCCGAGTAACCTCTTCAAAAAATTCAAGAAGATTAGTCAAACATGACCTTCCAGGCACAAATCCATGTTGACTGTTCCTAATCAGACCCTGTTTATCCAGATGCTTATATATATTATCTCTGTCGATGTGCCTTTAACATAGTGACCTCACCACTACTAACCACTCCCTATATCACAAGTATAAATGTAACCTCCCCACCCCTTGATCTCTCTCTAGCTCGTGTGACGGACCACGTACAGCTAGTGCAGTATTGTTTGTGTATTACTAATAAACGTAGTAAAGACAACAGAGCGTTATTGAAATCTTTACATGGTGTCAGAAGTGGGATCGCCACCGTCCTACCTGGTCAACCACGACGGCACCATTTACCGGCGGACCCGCCAACATCTTCGGCCTGTCAACGAGCCTCCTCCGCCGCCTGCCGTCCCTTTCTCCCCTCCCCTGAACGCAACACTGCCTGCCGCCCCGCGCATGCTGCGGTCCCTGCCTTCCCAGCTCTTTCAGCCTCACTCGCCGCCTGCTTCCCCTGGCTCGCCTGCCCGTCCACCCGATGCCACCCCTTCGTCCCCTCCTCTGCCTCCGCCGGCTCTTTCTCCTCCGGGTTCCCCGGCTCCATCCACCGCTCCGGCTCATGCTCTTCCTGCAGAGGGAGGAGATGGCGAGCTGCGGACCCGGTCCGGCCGACTGGTTAAGCCGCCTGTCCGTTATGGTGAATTTGCTTAGCTGTATGCTCCTCTGTTTGTTTAACTGTTTGCATACCTGCTCGTAGCGCATGAGACGTGGTCGCTATGTCACTACTGTATTGCTTGTTTCCAAGGGAAAGGATGTAGATGTGCCTTTAACATAGTGACCTCACCACTACTAACCACTCCCTATATCACAAGTATAAATGTAACCTCCCCACCCCTTGATCTCTCTCTAGCTCGTGTGACGGACCACGTACAGCTAGTGCAGTATTGTTTGTGTATTACTAATAAACGTAGTAAAGCCAACAGTGCGTTATTGAAGCTCTTTACAATCTCTAAGTATCCTTTCCATTAATTTGCCCACCACTGACGTCAAACTAACAGGTCTATAATTGCTAGGTTTACTCTTAGACCCCTTTTTAAACATTGGAACAACATGCGCAGTACGCCAATCCTCCGGCACTATTCCCGTTTCTAATGACATTTGAAATATTTCTGTCTTAGCCCCTGCTATTTCTACACTAACTTCCCTCAATGTCCTAGGGAATATCCTGTC
Organism: Amblyraja radiata; assembly: GCF_010909765.2. Classification (NCBI taxonomy): domain Eukaryota; kingdom Metazoa; phylum Chordata; class Chondrichthyes; order Rajiformes; family Rajidae; genus Amblyraja; species Amblyraja radiata. The sequence continues at coordinate 122,188,552 of NC_045956.1, forward strand.
CGGACCTGGAGACTTATCCACTTTTATATTTCTCAAAAGCATCAGTACTTCCTCTTCTTTGAATCTCATAATTTCCATAGCTACTCTACTTGTTTCCCTTACCTCACATAATTCAATATCCTTCTCCTTGGTGAATACCGAAGAAAATAAATTGTTCAATATCTCCCCCATCTCTTTTGGCTCTGCAGATAGCTGTCCACTCTGACTCTCTAATGGAACAATTTTATCCCTCGTTATCCTTTTGCTATTAATATAGCTGTAGAAACCCTTTGGATTTACTTTTACCTTACTTGCCAAAGCAACCTCATATCTTCTTTTAGCTTTTCTAATTTCTTTCTTAAGATTCTTTTTACATTCTTTATACTCCTCAAGCACCTCATTTACTCCATGCTGCCTATAATTATTGTAGATCTCTCTCTTTTTCCGAACCAAGTGTCCAATTTCCCTTGAAAACCATGGCTCTTTCCAATTTTTACTATTTCCTTTCAACCGAACAGGGACATAAAGATTCTGTACTCTTAAAATTTCACCTTTAAATGTCCTCCATTTCTCTTCCACATCTTTCCCATAAAACAAACTGTCCCAATTTACTCCTTTTAAATCCATTCGCATCTCCTCAAAGTTAGCCTTTCTCCAATCAAAAATCTCAACCCTAGGTCCAGTTCTGACCCTCTCCATAATTATATTGAAACTAATGATATTGTGATCACTGGACCCGAACTGTTCCCCAACGCATACCTCTGCCACCTGACCCGTCTCATTTCCTAACAGGAGGTCCAGCACCGCCCCTTCTCTAGTATGTACTTCTATGTATTGCTGCAAAAAACTATCCTGCACACATTTTACAAACTCCAACCCATCCAGCCCATTTACAGAATGTGTTTCCCGGCCTATGTGTGGAAAATTGAAATCTCCCACAATCACTACCTTGTGCTTACTACTAATATCTGCAATCTCCTTACATATTTCCTCTTCCAATTCTCGCTCCCCATTTGGCGGTCTATAATACACCCCTATAAGTGTTGCTACCCCTTTCCCATTACTAAGTTCCACCCAAATAGCCTCCCTAGACGAGCCCTCTAATCTATCCTGCCAAAGCACTGCTGTAATATCTTCCCTGATAAGCAATGCAACACCTCCACCTCTTGCCCCTCCAATTCTATCACACCTGAAGCAACGAAATCCTGGAATATTTAGTTTCCAATCACACCTCTCCTGCAACCATGTTTCACTGATCGCCACAACATCATACTTCCAGGTGTCAATCCAGGCTCTAAGTTCATCCACCTTTCTTACAATGCTCCTAGCATTAAAATATACACATTTAAGAAACCCACCCTCTCTTATTCTCTTATTGTCTTTTTCTTCTCTCTCCCCTACATTTTGGGTCAGAGTGCTACCATTCTCTGCCTCCTGCCTCACACACTGACTGCTAGCTTTCCCAATTTGAGTCCCTCCCCCAACCATACTAGTTTAAAGTCTCCCCAGTAGCCTTTGCAAATCTCCCCGCCAGGATATTGGTCCCCCTCGAGTTCAAGTGCAACCTGTCCTTTCTGTACAGGTCGCACCTTCCCCAAAAGAGGTCCCAATGATCCAGAAACTTGAATCCATACCCACTGCACCAGTCTCTCATCCACTCATTTATCCTCCACCTCGCTCCATTCCTACTCTCAATAACATCGCGGAGCTTGCGATCCCTTTGCCGCGGATCGACCGCTGAGCTCCAACCGCAGGAGCCTGCGGTCTTTAACATCGTGGTCCCTGGTTAGAAACCGACTTCTGTTGCTCCAAGCCTTGGGAGCTTCGATCGCCCGACGGCGGCTTCCATCGCTGGTTGCGGGAGCTTCGATCGCCCCGACACGGGGGCATCGACCGCCGGCTGTGGGAGTTTCAATCGTCCCAATGGATGGTTAGACTGCCCCGACCGCGGGAGAATGAAGAGGGAAGAAAATTGGACTTTATTGACTTCCATCACAGTGAAGAATGTGGGGAATCCGCTGTGGTGGATGTTTATGTTAACTTTTAAGCAGTTGTGTGTCTTGTTTTTTTTTTTTAGTATGGCTGTATGGTAATTCGAATATTACTGTGTAATTCAAATATCACTGTACCTTAATTGGTACACGTGACAATAAAATACCTTTGAAACCTTTGGGTTCTAGTCCACGTCTCCCTGAAAATGGCAATACAAGTACCAGCTGTGTTATTTCAGCATTTTGGAAGAAAAAGTAATGAGGGTTTGACATATTTGTTCAAGACACTAGATAGCCTGAATATAAAGCAACTTTAAAAAAGAATATATTCTGTTGCCCAAACTGATGAACAAAGATATGAAATCCCCACATTATTGGGGGAATCATGTATACTGATGCACGTTCCCAAAAAAAGCACACTCCTAACCTCTTTGCAATTTTCTGTAATGCAAAGCTGTGAAGAAACACGAGTCAGAAAAACAAGATTGTGTTGATTTATTTACTGTTTTTCACACAAATTCAGTGAGTCCATTTTATTCTGTATCTCAAATTTTTGGGTCGTGAATTGTGAATTCTGTAGGGACGAATTTCCATGTAATGTGGAGGTCGACTGAGTCATTAAAACTAAGAAATACACCCTATCACCATTTATTTTCCTCAATGAACAATATAACACATAATCTACCACTATTATCTGATGAATGAAAGAGTATATAACTATCAACTTAGATCATCAATTGTTTCATATTCTAGTTCACTGCAATTTGGTTAAAGTACATCTAGAGAGAGCAATTTATGCATCAGTATACATGATCCACAATGTTATTACAGGATAGCTGGAAGATTGATAAAGATGCCAAGGGCACACAAGTGTCACAAATTATGAAACAATGATATATTATGCAATATTCAACACAGTAATATTCCTATTACATTTGTCCAAAGTGATTAATGATGATTCACTGCAGAATAAATATTCAACATCCACTGTCTTTCTGCACTGCTGTTGTTATCATAAAACACACCCAACAGAGGAGGTACAGTGCATTCAGAAAAGTATTCAGACCTCTCCTGATATTTCAGTTATTTATTTTTAATTACTTTGCAAAAATTTCGAAACACCTGTTTTCACTTCTTCATTCTGGTGTATTGTGTGTAGATTGATGATTAAAAAAATGAATTTAATCCATTTTTAAATAAGGTAACAAAATGTGAAAAAAGTGAAGGGGTCTGAATACTTTCTGAATGCCCTGTACATTAATTGCAGACCTGGATCTTTCACAGAAAGAAAAATGCTAAATAATCACTTGAAAACATCAGGATTCTTCACAAAATGTGTTTTAATAATTCTTGGTCTCTTTATCAAACCCCAAATTTCTCCTTCCTGTCCAAAAGTCGGCACCTGGTGCCAGGATTAGCTTCTTCACTGCGTACTTCTGGCAATGGGCCGCTGTAGGCCTTGCAGCAGCCGGCGGAGTGCATTGATGAGGCACTGCTGGAGACCCCACAGAAGTCGGACGAGCATGCAAATTGGCCTGCAGCAGAGCGGAGCGGCTGTTGAAACTGACAGCATTGACAGGCCAGGCCGTCTCCTGCTGCTGCCAGGACAACAGGCCATTCAGGCCAAGATGAGACCCTATTTTTAAGAACTTGAATCTTGAAAGTGCCGGAAACATGATGACTGTGGACTACCGCAAAATAAATCTCCTATTTTTACACTACATTCATTGTACTCTTCTGCTTATGTATAATTGTTATGTATGGTATGATTTTATTGGTTGCCTGCAAAATAAAAGAATCTCACTGTATCTAGGTACATATGACATAAAAGCACAATTGACTGAAGTACATAAAATACCTATTTTTCATTTGTATATTACATCACAGGTACTGACTGGGAAACATATGATCCTACCCTTACCCAATGTCAATAATTACATATTTTCCAATTCAAGTCATCAAAACAATAACTAGGACTACTTTCCCCTCTCGAAAGTAATAGTACAATAACTAGTTTGCGTATCAGTGTCAGTTATTGTTTAGCAGCCAGCTAACCTCTATTTAGCATTGGTCCAAACATGGACAAAAGTGCTGAATTCCAGAGGTGAGGTGATGGCGATGATCTTTGACCAGCATTTCATTGAAATGCTACTAATTTAAAGATCACGTTGATTATCCCATATGACCTAGCCAAACTTCATTATTTAAACAATACTTTATCACTAAATCAAATTATTGTACCTTTGACACAGTTGCACGTGGGAACTTGCTGAGCATTAAATGGCTACTATCCTTTCTACATTTTAAAAGTTCTTCATTAATTACACTTTGTGACAACCAAACTATTGAGCCATTATATAAATACAATTTGGTCTTTTCTTTACACCATCCAAACTGGAACCACCAATTAGACCAAAGATATAATCTTTCTGTCCTTTAATAACAGTCTCTGATTTGTCCCTGCTTTTCCAAGTAATCATTAATCCTGTCCCTCAGAACTTTTTATCCAACAACTATCCTATTACTGATATTAAGCTGGTAGTTCGGTGATTGCCAGGCCTTTTCCTGCTGCCCTTCTCGAAAAGGGGAACCACATTTACAGTTTTCCAGTCATCTGGTCATCGGCGTCACTCGAAACGAGTATGACTGTCCTCTCCTCTCCATAGGGTCGTCTACTTGTGGGTCTGCAGATGTCCGTAGAGGCCGATCCACGATCCACACATCTTGGTGCAACGTGGGTAGTGGAAACTGGCGATGGTTGGTAGTCGTCGAGCCCCCCTTCTCTCTCTCCTTACGGTGCTGTCGCTTTGTCTCTGCGACACGGCGTAGTTCCATTTAATGACGTGCAGCTCCTTCCTGCACGGATTTCCTCCAGGTGCACCTGTCCAGTGCAATGTGCTCCCAGTTGCTCGATGTGATGAGGAATTTCTTCAGACTGTTCTTGATGTTGTCCTTGAAGCGTTTCTTTGGCGCGCTGGGGGCTCGCCGACCTTCCTTCAATTGAGAGTACAGGATTTGTTTAGGGAGACGTGTGTTGGACATGCGGATGACATGGCCAGTCCATCGAAGTTGGTGCTGCATTATTGTGGTGATGATGCTGGTCATGTTGGCTTCCTCCAAAACGTGGTTGGTGCGTTTACCTCCCAGCCGATCCTCAGAATCTTTCGTAAGGATCTTTGAAGGTATTGTTCCAGGGCTCTCAGGTGCCTGCTGTAGGTGGTCCATGACTCGGCTCCATACAACAGGGTGGAGAGGTACTTCACTCATGGCCATCAAAGATTGAAAATTCTCGATCACAAGCAATTTCTTCCCTTGCTTGCTGCAGCAGACTGGAAGAATTCTGAGACTAATTCTGGATTTATGAGTTTTTGTAATGGAGCCCACTGAACAAAGTCTACACTTCAAACTTTTCAATTTGACCAAATTGTCATTACTCAAGCTTTAAAGCTACCTGTTGAGGGTTCAATTGTATAACAATCAATCCACTAATGCTCCATTTAATAGTAGCTTCCACTCTGGATCCTTAAGGGCCTGTCATTTGGGCGTCATTTACCCGACATCATTTACGCGTCACGACCCACGACTCGCGCGTCGTGACGCGTGCATTACGCGCGCATGGCGTGAATTACGTGCGCATGGCGTGAATTACGCACACATGGCGCGTGGTGAGGCGTGGTGGTGTAGGCAGTGACGCGCAGTGCCGCAGGATTTTGGGATTCTCAAAATCCTCGCGCACCACCTGCGTGACGTGCAAATGACGCCCAAGTGGGACAGGCCGTTTATTTTATTAGTTTTTAAAATAATAAAATCTAACCTATAGAAGCACAAACAAAATGATCCACTCTATGGAGGGCAAACATGCATTACAGATTTAATGTTGAAAAGTTTCAGCTGCAGTGAAAATATAGGTTTTTCTTTGCAGACCCAGATGCAGGAGTTACATTTTAATTAGTGGTATTCTTAAAACATTGAACAGTACAACACAGGAACGTGCCCATCGGCCGACAATGTTTATGCCGAACATGATGCCCAGCTGAACTGATCTCATCTGCCTGAATGTGATCCATATTCCTCTATTCCTTGCAAATCCATGTGCCTATCTAAAAGCTTCTTAAACGCCACTATCATATCTGCCTCCACCACCTCCTCTGGCAATGTGTTCCAGGCATCTGTGTAAAAAAAAAAAACCTGCCCCGCACATCTTTTCCCCCTCTCACCTTAGAGCTATGTCCTCTCGTATTGGACATTGCCACCCTGTCTATCTTATCTATGTCACTCATGATTTTATATAATTCTATCTACCCTCCCCTCAACCTCCGACGTTCTTGAGAAAACAATCCAAGTCTATCCAACCTTTCCCTGTAGCTGAAACCCTCTAATCCAGTCAGCATTCTGATAAACCTCCTCTGCACCCTCTCCAAAGTTTCTACAACTTTCCTGTAATGGGGCGACCAGAACTGCACTCCAAATGCGGCCTGACCAAAGTCCTATAGAGCTGCATCAAGACTCTTATATTCAATGCACCCAGCAATGAAAGCAATTATACCAAATGCCTTATTTACCATCCTATGTACTTATATTGCCACCTTTAATGAGCTATGAGCTTGGATTCTTAAGATCCCTCTGCACCTCAATCTTGTTAGGGGCCTTGCCATTAACTGTATACTCTCTCCTTACATTCAACCTCCTAATGTGCAACACTACACACTTGCTTGGGTTAAACTCCATCTGCCATTTTTCAGCACATTTCTGCAATTGATCCATATCTTCCAACAGCCTTCCTCACTGTCTGCAACTCCTCCAATTTTGGAGTCGTAGGCAAACTTACTCATCAACCCATCTACGTTTACGTTTAGGTAATTTAAAAAAATGCAATTTAAAATAATTATTGTAATATCTTGGATTAACAAAATTATTGGGATAATAGTAAGTTAATATCTTTGTTCTAAAGACTATATTCTGGTGCATTTCTATGCCCTAAGCATTAGTTATGTGCAATAAGATAAAGTCTACACTAATTAATAACTGGGAACATCGAATATGCATTAATTCTTCACCTTGAAGAACAATTTAAACAAGTTTGGTTTACTACTATTGTCACAGTATTGCGATATTGTGTTAAAGAAAACATTTTTTTGTGTTCCATCCAGGCAGTTCATACAATACATAAAGATATTTTTTGCAATATCTTGGATTACAGAGTACATTCGAGAGTCCAATAAAAGGATGAAGGAAGCTGTTCTTGGGAGTCCAGTGCTACATGCTTTCACACTTTTGTTTCTTCTGCCCGACTTGAGAGGGGAGAAAATACTATGACCAGGATGGGAGGGATCCTTGATTACACTGGCTGCTTTCCCAAGTTTAGGCATTATAAACTTATCCAATGGAGGGGAGGCTGATCTTAATGGGACAATTTTCCTAGGACTCGTCAACATTTCCTCCCAATACTCATAGTATTTTATCTCTGAAGGCAAATTGCTCTTTAATGCAATAGGAATTCCCTTTTTTATTTGTTTATTAAAATTCATATTATCTTGATGATGTGACTTTGAAGTTCACTTTTAGCAAAGTAGATAAAATGTATTTTATAGACTGATAACTACAGCAGTAAACACAAAGTATCTCTAAGAAAACTGAGGAAGAATGCCATTTAATTGATATAACCCATTACCCCCAGACCTGAACACAGTGCTCTGCAAGGAAAGTGGCTGGAATAAACATTTATTTCCCTTATTTGCACTTGCATGGAAATTGAAAAGCACAGGCTATTTTTAATTCAATTTTCCAATGTTGATCATCTTATAGATGACCCGTGATAGCTAAAATGTAGAAACAAATAACTATGGATGCTGGTTTATACCAAAGATAGACAAAAATTGTTGGAGTAACAGTGAGTCAGGCCGCATCTCTGGAGAAAAAGGATGGGTGATGTTTTGGGTCGAGACCCTTCTTCAAAGCACTTTCTGTCCATCTGTAGATGGCACTTTGTTGGGAACTCCAAGCCTGTTTTCATATTTTTGAAATGTGACATCTGGCATGACTCTCTGCATAGCTGGTTTACCTCACGGAAATGCAGGAATTGTTAAAACAACACAAAATAGGTCCAGCAAGACTGCATTCTGATAACTTGCTACCTACATGATGCATAATTGCCTACATAAAAAGGGATCATAGCCAGAGAAGACCTCTTGGAATTATTTTACGGTGTCTTGCTGACTAGTAGTGTTCTCGATACATTAACTGACCCTTTAGGTCTTAATAATTCTCTTTTCTGTTCTCCCTCACAGTCTAACCTACAACCCTTCTGACTAGCAGCAACCAACGTTGCCATCAAATCATCTGACAAAGTCAAGGACCCAACCCTCAAAGAAAAATTAGAGACTGTACTTCTGCACTTCCTTGTGTCTCCATTTTTATTCAATATTCTGTTTCCTTAGATTACTGCAACGTCTGTTGGATGCAGCCCCATTTCCTGCACGTTTAAGCTCTGAACAACTTGAGGTTTACTGGCTGCCTGTTTCCTATTTATTGCAATCAGAACAATTCAAGAAGGGGAAATAATGATAAACAGTGCATATGGGACGACAGATGGCACAATGGGCTAAGTGTTCGGCTGGCAACCGGAAGGTAGCCGGTTCGAATCCCGCTTGGAGTGCATACTGTCGTTGTGTCCTTGGGCAAGACACTTCACCCACCTTTGCCTGTGTGTGAATGTGTGTGAGTGATTGGTGGTGGTCGGAGCGGCCGTAGGCGCAGATTGGCAGCCACGCTTCCGTCAGTCTGCCCCAGGGCAGCTGTGGCTACAGAAGTAGCTTACCACCACCGAGTGTGACTGAGGAGTGAATGAATAATGCGATGTAAAGCGCCTTGAGTATTAGAAAGGCGCTATATAAATCCCATCCATTATTATTATTATATGTATACATGGATTTGATTATGCTAATGTAGAAACTTACTGAAGGTCAATTATGAAATTGTGTTTTTTAAGTTTATTACTCGGAAATCAAATACCATTGATATAAACTAACAGAATATTTGGTCTAATGAAAACTTCAGTTAGCCTACGAACAAAACATCCAAATAATTTGTTTATTCAACATGCACTTCTGTTTAGCTCCTAAATTTTACTGTTATCTAGATAACTGGGAACTCTTTGCAGTCAAATCAATAATGCTTATTCCATTGACACCAAAACACTCAAAACCAATACAACAAGCCTTAAGGCAGTAGCTTACTTTTCCATTATAAGAATGAATATAGCCCCACCAGCTGTGACAAGTACCCAAATGTAATTTTCCGTACTGCCGGCATGAAGCAGCCATATCTCCATTTAAAGATTTCATAGAAAGATAAAAACAGAATATTCATTTTTTACTAATGCACTTGGGGAAATTTATTTCATCTTGTCTATCCACAGAAATCATCAGGGGAGAAAATATTTTCAATTATTTTTCCAGTGACTTTGCTCCCATCAATAATATCACATTAGATGCAGTGGTGCATGGACTGACATTTCATAAACAGGTCATCTGTTAACTCACTGGTTGTAGAAAATGAAACAAAGGTTTATGTGAGGAAGTTATTCAATTTGTAATGATTTGAAAGAGCTATTGGAGTAATTAAACTTGCTGGGGAAAATACAGGTATGTGAACCGTAAACTTGAACTCATCTACAATGCTGCAAGCATTTTCTGTTAGTGAATGTGGATAGCCACGTGGAAGGAGGAGCTAGCCATTCAGTTAGTACTTAGACATTTTCAGACTTCAAGCCTGTACATTTTTCGGGAAAGTTAGTTAAACAATGAAGTAATCCATTTGTGCATCTTACTCATCGTGTCTTCTGTGCAACTCACAATTTCTCCCTATTCTTTGCTTTCTCTTACATTTTCAAATTAAAGTGTAAATAAGTAACTGTCTTCGTATCATCCTCGCTCATTCTTTCATAGAGACATTGGATGATAACCAGTAATATAAATGGTGTGTTTTTATAAATAAAACAATTTAGAGATACAAAAGAGTTGAGCCTGCAACACTACAGACCTCCGCTCTGTTTGCAATAACCAACCTGATCTCCCGGTGGCTCAGCACTTCAACTACCCCTCCCATTCCGAATCCGACCTTTCTGTCCTGGGTCTCCTCCATGGTCAGAGTGAGGACCACCGTAAATTGGAGGAGCAGCACCTCATATTTCGCTTGGGCAGCTTGGGCACCCTAGCGGTATGAACATTGACTTCTCTAATTTCTGGTAGTCCTTACTTTCTCCTCCCCTTCTCAGCTCTCCCTCAGCCCTCTGGCTCCACTTCCTTTCTTCCTCCCACCCCCCCCACCCCCCACCCTCACATCAGTTTGAAGAAAGGTTTCGACCCGAAACGTTGTCTATTTCCTTCGCTCCATAGATGCTGCCTCACCCGCTGAGTGTCTCCAGCATTTTTGTCGACACACCAGACAAACTGTTTCTGCCCAGTTCACATGACAATTCTTAAAGAGGTTACAATTTTACCTAGGTTACAGCAATAATCAAAATAATGTTTTCAATTATTTTTTAAAAGGGGGACTCATTTGCGAAAGGAAAGAAGTGTCTTTATTACACTTGAAGATATACACAGATCATTTGTCGTTTGAACATCAGCCACTGGAAAACGGATCAATTTTCACCACAGCCATTCCTCAACTTATAAAGAGAATGTTTCCTGAAAAAATCACTTCCCTCTGCAAGGCGACTCCGGACTGTCAAAGCTGCCACAGCCAAACATAAAAACAGCTTTTTTTCTACGAGTAGTAGCTCTACTCAATAACTAAAAATATGAATGTGAATGCGCGAAGTATAAGGAATAAAGTGGACGAGCTTGAAGCTCAGTTAGAAACTGGCAAGTATGATGTTGTGGGAATTACTGAGACATGGCAGCAAGAGGGCCAATGCTGGGAACTGAATATTCAAGGGTATACATCCTATCCAAAAGACAGACAGGTGGGCAGAGGGGGTGGGGTTGCCCTGTTGGTGAGGAATGAAATTCAGTCCCTTGCAAGGGGTGACATTGAAACAGGAGATGTGGAGTCAGTATGGATAGAACTAAGGAATTGTAAGGGTAAAAAGACCCAATGGGACTAATCTACAGCCCCCCAAACAGTAGCCTGGACATAGGGCGCAAGTTGAATCAGGAGTTAAAATTGGCATGTAGCAAAAGTAATGCTGTGGTTGTTATGGGAGATTTCAACATGCAGGTAGACTGGGAAAATTAGGTTGGTACTGGACCCCAAGAAAGGGACTTTGTAGAGTGCCTTGGTGATGGATTCTTTGAACAGCTTGTATTGGAGCCTACCAGGGAGAAGGCAATTCTGGATTTAGAGTTATGTAATGAACCGGTTTTGATAAAGGACCTCGAGGTTAATGAGCCATTAGGAGGCAGTGACCATAACATGGTCAGGTTTAGTCTACAATTGGAGAGGGAGAAGAGTAGATCGGAGGTGTCAGTGTTGCAGTTGAATAAAGGGGACTATGGGGCCATGAGGGAGGAGCTGGCCAAAGTTGACAGGATACACTAGCAGGGATGACAGAGGAACAAAAATGGCAGGTGTTTCTAGGAATAATACAGAAGGTGCAGGATCAGTTCATTCCTAGGAGGAAGAAAGATTCCAAGGGGAGAAAGGGATGACCATGGCCGACAAGGGACGTCAGGGACAGTATAAAAATTAAAACGAAGAAGTACAACGTAGCAAAGATGAGCGGGAAGCAAGAGGGTTGGGTAATGATTAAAGAACAACAGAAGATAACCAAAAAGACAATACAGGGAGAAAAGATGAGGTACGAAGGTAAGCTAGCCAAGAATATAAAGCAGGATAGTAAAAGCTTCTTTAGGTATGTAAAGAGAAAAAAATTAGTTAAGGCCAGAGTTGGACCCTTGAAGACCGAAAGAGTGAATTTATTATGAGGAACAAGGAAATGGCAGATGAGTTGAACAGGTACTTTGGATCTGTCTTCACTAAGAAGGACACAAACAATCGTCATGATTGAAATCATTGGACAAAGTCAGCATGGATTTATGAAAGGTAAATCATGTCTGACGAATCTTATAGAATTTTTCGAGGATGTAACTAGTAGAGTGGATAAGGGAGAACCAGTGGATGTGTTATATCTGGACTTTCAGAAGGCTTTCGACAAGGTCCCACATAAGAGATTAATACACAAACTTAAAGCACACGGTATTGGGGGTTCAGTATTGATGTGGATAGAGAACTGGCTGGCAGACAGGAAGCAGAGTAGGAGTTAACGGGTCCTTTTCAGAATGGCAGGCAGTGACTAGTGGGGTACCGCAAGGCTCAGTGCTGGGACCCCAGCTATTTACAATATATATTAATGATTTGGACGAGGGAATTGAATGCAACATTTCCAAGTTTGCTGATGACACGAAGCTGGGGGGCAGTGTTAGCTGTGAGGAGGGTTCTAGGAGGCTGCAAGATGACGGATAGGCTGGGTGAGTGGGCAAATGCATGGCAGATGCAGTATAATGTGGATAAATGTGAGGTTATCCACTTTGGTGGCAAAAACAGGAAAGTAGACTATTACCTGAATGGTGGCCGATTAGGAAAAGGGGAGATGCAACGAGACCTGGGTGTCATGGTACACCAGTCATTGAAAGTAGGCATGCAGGTGTAGCAGGCAGTGAAGAAAGCGAATGGTATGTTAGCATTCATAGCAAAAGGATTTGAGTTTAGGAGCATGGAGGTTCTACTGCAGTTGTATAGGGTCTTGATGAGATCACACCTGGAGTATTGCGTACCGTTTTGCTCTCCTAATCTGAGGAAGGACATTCTTGCCATAGAGGGAGTACAGAGAATCACCAGACTGATTCCTGGGATGTCAGGGCTTTCATATGTAGAAAGACTGGATAGTCTCGGCTTGTACTCGCTAGAATTTAGAAGATTGAGGGGGGATCTTATAGAAACTTACAAAATTCTTAAGGGGTTGGATAGACTAAATGCAGGAAGATTGTTCCCGATGTTGGGGAAGTCCAGAACAAGGGGTCAAAGTTTAAGGATAAAGGGGAAATCTTTTAGGACTGAGATGAGAAAAACACTTTTTACACAGAGAGTGGTGAATCTCTGCCACAGAATGTAGTTGAGGCCAGTTCATTGGCTATATTTAAGAGGGAGTTAGATGTGGCCCTTGTGGCTAAAGGGATCAGGGGGTATGGAGAGAAAGCAGGTACAGGATACTGAGTTGGATGATCAGCCATGATCATATTGAATGGCTGTGCAGGCTCGAAGGGCCGAATGGCCTACTCCTGCACCTAATGTCTATGTTTCTATGAGATTGTTTACCTGGATTTTCAGAAAGCCTTTACTAAGGTGCCACATGTGAGGCTGCTAAAGAAGATAGCCCGTGGTATCAGAGGGAAGATACTAGCGTGGATAGCAGGTTGGCTGAATGGCAGAAGGCAAAGAGTGGCAATAAACAGGGCTTTTTCAGGTTGGTTGCCAGTGACTATCGATGTTCGGCAGGAGTCAGTACTGGGGCAACTACTCTTTACGTAATATATAATTTATTTGGAATTGAAGGCTTTGTGGCTAAGTTTGCAGATGATACAAAGATTGGCAGGAGGGGCTGGTAGAGAAAGCAGACTCTGCAGAAGGACTTGAACAGGGGATAATGGGTTAAGAAGTGGCAGATGGAATACATACAGTGTAGCAAAGTGTGAAGTCACATGTTTAGGTAGTAGGGATAAAGGCATAGACTATTTTTTAAATGGGTAGAGAATTCAGAAATTGGAGATGCAAAGAGATTGGGAGTGCTGGCGCAGAATTCTCAAAAAGTTAATTTGCAAGTCGAATCGGTAGTAAGGGAAGCAAATGCAATGCTAGAATTTATTTAGAGAGGTATAGAATATAAAAACAGGGATGTAATGCAGTTTATAAGGCAGTTGGTCTATTATGAGCAGTTTTGGGCCCCATATCTGAGGAAGGATGCGCTGGCATTGGAGAGGGTCCAGAGGAGGTTTACGAGAATGATCCCAGGGATGATTAGGTTAACATATGATGAGCATTTCATGGCACTGGGCCTGTACTCGCCGGAGTTTAGAAGGATGTGGGGACACCTAATTGAAATTTACCAAACAGTGAAAGGCCTGGATAGAGTGGATGTTAAGAGGATGTTTCCACTAGTAGAAGAGTTTAGGACCAGAGGCCTTAGAATAGAAATACGTACCTTTAGAAAGGCGATGAGGGAGAATTTATTCATCGGAGGGTGGTGAATCTGTGGAATTCATTGCCATAGAAATCTGTAGAGGCCAAGTTAATAGATATTTTTTGAGGCGGAGATTGATAGATTCTGGATTAGTAAGGGTTTCAGGGATTATGGGGAAAAGGCAGGAGAATTGGGTTGACAGGAAAAGATAGATGAGCCATGATTGAATGGCAGAGTAGACTTGATGGGCCAAATGGCCTAATTCTGCTCCTACAACTTATGAACATAAAAGGGTGTTTGAAGTGGGTGGGTTCCAGAGAAAAGTAAAATGACAGGAGGTAAAAAAATGGATTCAACAGTGGCTGAATGGGAGATGCCAGAGAGTAATGGTGGATGGCTGTTTGTCAGGTTGGAGGCCAGTGACTAGTGGGGTGCCACAGGGATCTGTGTTGGGTCCACTGTTGTTTGTCATGTACATCAATGATCTGGATGATGGTGTGGTAAATTGGATTAGTAAATATGCAGATGATACTAAGATAGGTGGTGTTGTGGATAATGAAGTAGATTTTCAAAGTCTACAGAGAAATTTAGGCCATTTGGAAGAGTGGGCTGAAAGATGGCAGATGGAGTTTAATGCTGATTAGTGTGAGGTGCTACATCTTGGCAGGACAAATCAAAATAGGACGTACATGGTAAATGGTAGTGAATTGAAGAATGCAATTGAACAGAGGGATCTAGGAATAATTGTGCACAGTTCCCTGAAGGTGGAATCTCATGTAGACAGGGTGGTAAAGAAAGCTTTTGGTGTGCTGGCCTTTATAAATCAGAGCATTGAGTATAGAAGTTGGGATGCACCTGTTTTCTATGTTTCTTTGTTTCTATGTTTCCTGGTATAGTAGTGGCCAGAGGATCTGGGGTGACAGAGGAACTGAAATCCACATTAGGCAGGAAATGGTGTTGGATAGACTGATGGGACTGAAGGCTGATAAATCCCCAGGGCCTGATGGTCTGCATCCCAGGGTACTTAAGGAAGTGGCTCTAGAAATCGTGGATGCATTGGTGATAATTTTTCAATGTTCTATAGACTCAGGATCAGTTCCTGTGGATTGGAGGGTAGCTAATATTATCCCACTTTTTAAGAAAGGCGGGAGAGAGAAAACGGGGAATTATAGACTAGTTAGCCTGACATAGGTGGTGGGGAAGATGCTGGAGTCAATTATAAAAGATGAGATAGCCGCACATTTGGATAGAAGTAACAGGATCGGTCCGAGGCTGCATGGATTTACAAAGGAGATCATGCTTGACTAATCTTCTGTAATGTTTTGAAGATGTAGCTCGGAAAATGGACAAGGGAGAGCCAGTGGATGTAGTGTACCTGGACTTTCAGAAAGCATTTGATAAGGTCCCACATAGGAGATTAGTGGGCAAAATTATGGCACATGGTATTGGGGGTAGAGTGCTGACATGGATAGAGAAATGGTTGGCAGACAGGAAACAAAGAGTAGGGGTAACGGGTCCCTTTCAGAATGGCAGGCAGTGACTAGTGGGGTACTGCAAGGCTCGGTGCTGGGACCGCAGCTACATACATCAATGATTTGGATGAAGGGATTCAAAGTAACATTAGCAAATTTGCAGATGACACAAAGCTGGGTGGCAGTGTGAACTGTGAGGAGGATGCTATGAAAATGCAGGGTGACTTGGACAGGTTGGGGGAGTGGGCAGATGCATGGCAGATGAAGTTTAATGCGGAAAAATGTGAGGTTATCCACTTTGGTAGCAAAAAAAGGAAGGCAGATTACTATCTAAATGGCGTCAAGTTGGGGAGAAGTACAACGGGATCTCAAAGGTTCAAAGGTTATTTTATTGGGGGTCTGGGGGTCTGGTCATCAGTCTATGAAAGTCAGCATGTAGGTACAGCAGGCAGTGAAGAAAGCGAATGGCATGTTGGCCTTTATAACAAGAGGAATCGAATATAGGAGCAAAGAGGTCCTTCTGCAGTTGTACAGAGCTCTAGTGAGACCACACCTGGAGTATTATGTGCAGTTTTGGTCCCATAATTTGAGGAAGGACATTCTTGTTATTGAGGGAGTGCTGCGTAGGTTTACAAGGTTAATTCCCGGGATGGCGGGACTGTCATATGCTGAAAGAATGGAGCAGCTGGGCTTGTACACTCTGGAGTTTAGAAGGATGAAAGGGTATCACATTGAGACATATAAGATTGTTAAGGGCTTGGACACACTAGAGGCAGGAAACATGTTCCCGATGTTGGAGGAGTCCAGAACCAGGGACCACAGTTTAAGAATAAGGAGTAAGCCATTTAGAACGGAGACAAGGAAACACTTTTTCTCACAGAGAGTGGTGAGTCTGTGGAATTCTCTGCCTCAGAGGGCGGTGGAGGCAGGTTCTCTGGATGCTTTCAAAAGAGAGCTAGAAAGGGCTCTTAAAAATAGCGGAGTCAGGGGATATGGGGAGAAGGCAGGAACGGGGTACCGATTGGGGATGATCAGCCATAATCACATTGAATGGCGGTGCTGGCTCGAAGGGCCGAATGGCCTGCTCCTGCACCTATTGTCTATTGTCTAAAAATCTGTAGCCTTCTTTTGCTCTGGTATTTTATTTAATTCACATGTTTAATCAATAATGTTTCATATAGTGACCGAACATATTTCCACATACCTCGACTCCATCCTATCCTCCCTGGTTAAATACCTCCCGACCTATGTTCAAGACACCTCAGACACTCTCCGTCGTCTCCGGGCATTCCATTCTCTAGGCCCCCATCCCCTCATCTTCACCATGGACGACCAGTCACTCTCCACCTCCATCCCCCACCAGGATGGTCTCAAAGCCCTCCAGTTCTCCAGTCATCGGCAAGCCGCAGATGCTGACAATCTGAAATAAAAACAGACTCGACTGGAGAACCAATTTCCTCATTCTTCAGGGAACAGGGGTTCCCCTCCCCTACCATAGATGAGGCTCTCACCAGGGTCTCTTCAATACCCTGCAACACTGCTCTCTCACCCCATCCCCCCCACTCAGAACAAGGGCAGAGTCCTCCTAGACCTCACCTTACACCCCACCAGACGTCACATACAACAAATTTTCGCCACCTCCACCGTGACCCCACCACTCGCCACATCTTCCCATCTACCTCCGTTTGCTTTCCGCAAAGACCGCTCCCTCCGTAACTCCCTGGTCAATTCTTCCCTTCCCACCCGTACCACCCCCTCCCCGGGCACTTTTCCTTGCAACTGCAGGAGATGCTACACGTGTCGATTTACCTCCCCCCTCGACTCATAGAAACATAGAAACATAGAAATTAGGTGCAGGAGTAGGCCATTCGGCCCTTCGAGCCTGCACCGCCATTCAATATGATCATGGCTGATCATGCAACTCAGTATCCCGTACCTGCCTTCTCTCCATACCCTCCGATCCCCTTAGCCACAAGGGCCACATCTAACTCCCTCTTAAATATAGCCAATGAACTGGCCTCGACTACCCTCTGTGGCAGAGAGTTCCAGAGATTCACCACTCTCTGTGTGAAAAAAGTTCTTCTCATCTCGGTTTTAAAGGATTTCCCCCTTATCCTTAAGCTGTGACCCCTTGTCCTGGACTTCCCCAACATCGGGAGCAATCTTCCTGCATCTAGCCTGTCCAACCCCTTAAGAATTTTATAAGTTTCTATAAGATCCCCTCTCAATCTCCTAAATTCTAGAGAGTATAAACCAAGTCTATCCAGTCTTTCTTCATAAGACAGTCCTGACATCCCAGGAATCAGTCTGGTGAACCTTCTCTGCACTCCCTCTATGGCAATAATGTCCTTCCTCAGATTTGGAGACCAAAACTGTAAGCAATACTCCAGGTGTGGTCTCACCAAGACCCTGTACAACTGCAGTAGAACCTCCCTGCTCCTATACTCAAATCCTTTTGCTATGAAAGCTAACATACCATTCACTTTCTTCACTGCCTGCTGCACCTGCATGCCTACTTTCAATGACTGGTGTACCATGACACACAGGTCTCGCTGCATCTCCCCTTTTCCTAGTCGGCCACCATTTAGATAATAGTCTGCTTTCCTGTTTTTGGCACCAAAATGGATAACCTCACATTTATCCACATTATACTGCATCTGCCAAACATTTGCCCACTCACCCAGCTTATCCAAGTCACCTTGCAGTCTCCTAGCATCCTCCTCACAGCTAACACTGCCCCCCAGCTTAGTGTCATCCGCAAACTTGGAGATATTGCCTTCAATTCCCTCATCCAGATCATTAATATATATTGTAAATAGCTGGGGTCCCAGCACTGAGCCTTGCGGTACCCCACTAGTCACTGCCTGCCATTGTGAAAAGGACCCGTTTACTCCTACTCTTTGCTTCCTGTTTGCCAGCCAGTTCTCTATCCACATCAATACTGAACCCCCAATGCCGTGTGCTTTAAGTTTGTATACTAATCTCTTATGTGGGACCTTGTCGAAAGCCTTCTGGAAGTCCAGATACACCACATCCACTGGTTCTCCCCTATCCACGCTACTAGTTACATCCTCGAAAAATTCTATAAGATTCGTCAGACATGATTTACCTTTTGTAAATCCATGCTGACTTTGTCCAATGATTTCACCACTTTCCAAATGTGCTGCTATCCCATCTTTAATAACTGACTCTAGCAGTTTCCCCACTACCGATGTTAGACTAACTGGTCTATAATTCCCCGTTTTCTCTCTCCCTCCCTTCTTAAAAAGTGGGGTTACGTTTGCTACCCGCCAATCCTCAGGAACTACTCCAGAATCTAAAGAGTTTTGAAAGATTATTACTAATGCATCCACTATTTCTGGAGCTACTTCCTTAAGTACTCTGGGATGCAGCCTATCTGGCCCTGGGGATTTATCGGCCTTTAATCCATTCAATTTACCCAACACCACTTCCCGGCTAACCTGGATTTCACTCAATTCCTCCAACTCCTTTGACCCGCGGTCCCCTGCTATTTCCGGCAGATTATTTATGTCTTCCTTAGTGAAGACGGAACCAAAGTAGTTATTCAATTGGTCCGCCATATCCTTGTTCCCCATGATCAACTCACCTGTTTCTGACTGCAAGGGACCTACATTTGTTTTAACTAATCTCTTTCTTTTCACATATCTATAAAAACTTTTGCAGTCAGTTTTTATGTTCCCTGCCAGTTTTCTTTCATAATCTATTTTTCCCTTTCCTAATTAAGCCCTTTGTCCTCCTCTGCTGGTCTCTGAATTTCTCCCAGTTCTCCGGTATGCTGCTTTTTCTGGCTAATTTGTACGCATTCAAGGACCCAAGCCGTCGTTCCAGGTGCGACAGAGGTCCAGCTGCACCTCCTCCAACCTCATCTATTGCATCCGCTGCTCTAGATGTCAGCGGATCTACATCGGTGAGACCAAGCGTAGGCTAGGCGATCATTTCGCCAAACACCTCCACTCGGTCCGCATTAACCAACCTGATCGCCCTGTGGCTCAGCACTTCAACTCCCCCTCCCATTCCGAATCCGACCTTTCTGTCCTGGGCCTCCTTCATGGCCAGAGTGAGCACCTCCGGAAATATGAGGAGCAGCACCTCATATTCCGACCAGCAGCTTGAACATTGACCTCCAATTTTCAGTAGCCCTTGCTGTCTCCTCCCGTTCTCAGCTCTCTCTCAGCCCTTGGGCTCCTCCTCTTCCTTTCTTCTTCCCACCCCCCACCCCACCCTGCATCAGTCTGAAGAAGGGTTTCGGCCCGAAACGTTGCCTATTTCCTTTGTTCCATAGATGCAGCCGCACCCGCTGAGTTTCTCCAGCATTTTTGTCTACCTTCGATTTTCCAGCACCTGCAGTTCCTTCTTGAACAATGTTTCATTATTAATGTTTAATGTTTTATGTGTCATTCCTAACTGTCACTGTATGTCATGTTGTCACTTGCGGGCAGAGCACCAAGGGAAATTCCTTGCATGTGAATACTTGGCCAATAAACTTATTCATTCATTCATTCATTATTATCAAGTGTACTAAGGTACAGTGAAAGGCCTTGTTTTGCATTCTATCCCATCGGATCAGAAATTATACATAAATACAATCAAGTCAAATTCAAGTACAATAGGTAGAGCTAATGGAAAGATACAACGTGCAAAATATAGTTCTCATCATTGTAGTGTAACAGTTTCATAGATAAAGTCCAATGTCTGCAATGGGGTATAGAGGTGAATTGGACAGAATGGAAGAACTGTTCAAAAGTCAGATAACAGAGGAGAAGAAGCTTTTCTTTAGTCTAGTGTTGTGCGCGTTCAAGCTTCTGTATCTTTTGCCCGACAGGAGAAGGGAGAAGATGTAATACAATAGCTAATGAAAGAAATATCATACATCATAAGCATTAGGATACACGCAATATTTATTCTTGGCAAAAGTGATCTGTGACCAATCTCTATTACAATTTAACTATAGGCTCGGGTGGCACCCCTACTCATTTGGCAAAAAAAGACACAAAATGCTGGAGTAACTCAGCGGGTCAGGCAGTTTCTCTGTAGAAAACGAATAGTTGATGTTTCGGGTTTAGGAATAGTCACATTCTGAAGCCTCACCAATCCATGTTCTCTAGTGCCGAGTTAGTCCAGTAATTTGTATCTTTTTTTTTAAAACCAGTATCTGCAGTTTTTTCATTCGGTGGTAAATAAAGAAAGGAACAAGTAATTTTCTTTCCTTGCCTCATGTATCCTGCAGTAGTTGTTTCCTTTCTGGGCTGTGGCCTCCCATGATCCTGAAAGCATTTATTCCCCTGCCAATTCAGGATTTGGCAGGCTGGTCAACCACTGCTTAAAAACATCGAACACCAGCATTCTATTAACATAGCCATATTTCTGGCAAGACTCACTTAAACAAAAATAAGAACCAAGAGTATGGCCAGATTTCTCCCTTAAAGTCCTGCCCATGTAAGCCACTGTAGTATTAGTCATTGCCAAGATCAATAATGTAAAAACAAATTAAATTTGGAACTTTATTGGCACAACTACTCTACAGGTCAGTTTTTATTCCTTTGCAGGATCAGGGCAGACAACAGGGCAGAACTAAACTGAGCTGAAACTGAAAAAAAAAAGATATCCTAGCTCTTGAACTGCCGTAAATTTCCAGACAAAGGTTATCCCACAGTAAAATTGGCATGGGAGTTCCGGGAGATAGACTTCGGGATAATGAATACGTGACAATAAACTAAACTGAAATTGAAACATTTCTAACTCTACATTGAGTACACTAAAGGTGGAAATATTTATTTTGGCTGATGCATAAGGTACCAATGTAACATGCACAGTGTTAAGCTTCAAGTTTGTTGGAGCTGCTTCAAGTCCTGCTTCTGTTGTCAATACTATGTTTGCTAAGCTTCTGGTCAATAGTTGATAGTGGTGGACTTCACAGTCGTAATGCCTCTGGATGTCAAGAGTAGTTGGTGACACTCACCATTGTTGGAGATAGTCATTGCCCCGCACTTGTCGAGAATGATTGTTATGTGCCATTTATTAGTTCATGCCTGAATGCTAGATGCTTGCCAGCAAGGACTGGCTCATTTATTGAAAGGCAAATGTACTGAACATTATCCAATAATCATAGATCCTTACATCTGCCCATATGATGAAAGAAAGATCACTGAAGAAGTTAGAAATACCCCAGGGAATTCCTTAAGTGATATACTAGAGCTGAAATGATTGGGCTCAACACAACTTGCAAGGTAAAATTCCAGTCACAAGAAAGTTCTCCGATTTTCATCGAGTTCTGCTTTTTCAGGGCTTAAATCTTATTTATTTAATGCTTCAGAAGCTCAGATGAGAAAGCAACTAGAGACATTGAAACATAACATACTACATGTAGAATGTCACTCGGATTCAGGTGAATATGCAAAAAGAAAATGTAAATTATCTATATTAAATGACAAGAACTAGAAAAGGTACAAATACAATTGATTAGGATGTTGGCAGGACTTGGAGGCCTGAGCTATAGGGAGAGGTTGAGCAGGCTAGGCCTTTATTCTTAGGAGTGCAAAAGCTGAGAGTGATCTTATAGAGGTGTAAATAAGGAAAATTAAAGATAGGGTGAATATACACAGTCTTTTTCTCAGGATAAGAAATTCAAGAACCAGAGGGCATAAGTTTAAGGTGATAGGAGAAAGATGTAATAGGAACCTGAGAGGCAGTTTCTTCATACAAAGGGTGGTGGGTATATGAAACGAATTGCCAGAGGAAGTGGTTGAGGCAGGTAGATTTAAAAGATATTTGCTCAAGTCTATGGATAGGAAAGGTTCAGAGGGATATGGTCCAAATGCAGACAAATGAAACTAGCTTATATGAGGCTTCTTGATTGGCAAGGATATAGGGCTGTAAGGCTGTATGACTCTTACACCAGTGAAGATAAAAACTTAATTAAATTAACTTTTTCAAAATCACATTTAATCCTTTGCAGCAAGCTTTGTAGAAACTTAGTATTCAAAATTATCCAAATTATCACCATATAACAATTACAGCACGGAAACAGGCCATCTCGACCCTTCTAGTCCGTGCCGAACACATAATCTCCCCTAGTCCCATATACCTGCGCTCAGACCATAACCCTCCATTCCTTTCCCATCCTTTCCCATCCATATAACTATCCAATTTATTTTTAAATGATAAAAACGAACCTGCCTCCACCACCTTCACTGGAAGCTCATTCCACACAGCTACCACTCTCTGAGTAAAGAAGTTCCCCCTCATGTTACCCCTAAATGGAGGAGGACTGGCCAAGCTCTGTGCCTTCCACCACAGTGATGAATGCTGTGGTGGATGTTTGTGTAAAATTTTAATGTGGTTGTGTTCTTTATTATTGTACCGCTGCTGGCAACCCAAATACCACCGACCTTGGTTGTGTGGCAATAAAATTATTTCTTTTCTATTCTATTCTAAACTTCAGTCCCTTAATTCTCAAGTCATGTCCCCTTGTTTGAATCTTCCCTACTCTCAGTGGGAAAAGCTTTTCCACGTCAACTCTGTCTATCCCTCTCATCATTTTAAAAACCTCTATCAAGTCCCCCCTTAACCTTCTGCGCTCCAAAGAATAAAGCCCTAACTTGTTCAACCTTTCTCTGTAACTTAGTTGCTGAAACCCAGGCAACATTCTAGTAAATCTCCTCTGTACTCTCTCTATTTTGTTGACATCCTTCCTATAATTAGGCGACCAAAATTGTACACCATACTCCAGAATTGGCCTCACCAATGCCTTGTACAATTTTAACATTACATCCCAACTTCTATACTCAATGCTCTGATTTATAAAGGCCAGCACACCAAAAGCTTTCTTTACCACCCTATCTACATGAGATTCCACTTTCAGGGAACTGTGCACAGTTATTCCCTGTAACTGTATCATTTGCAATCTCTCTTTCACTTTCTCCTTCTCTCTCTCACGCACACTCTTAGGACTGTTCCTTCTTCCCTGTCTCGGTCTCTGAACACTTCTTCTATCAATGCCCTCTCTGGCCATCCCAATCTCAGTCTCTGTCTATTTCCACAGTATTAATTTACAATCAGTAAATTTATTGCTAGATGCTGTATATGAGATGTTACCTAGACACCAGTGGTAGTGTGCATGACATTTTAGTTATGTACTAAACGAAGTGGGACCCATTATGTCCCTGTCACACGGGATGCCTGGTCCCCCAACGCAACCTGTTCCTCAACGCAATATTCCCACCACTCACCCGTTTCCCCAATGCAACCCACCCCCCCAACGCAATATTGCACCAATGACGCATAGCCCTCAACTGCGCAGGCACGGCTCATTTTCCATCATCCCCCAGCACTCCCTCCCCCTCCTTTCACCCCCCTCTTCTTTCCCGTCCTCCTCCCCTCCCCCAATCCCTCCCTCACCTCTCCCTCCCTCTCCCCTACCCTCAGTCACTCCCTCCCTCCCTCCTATCCCTCTATCCCCACTCTTCACTTCTCCTATCCCCACCCACTATCCCTCCTGACCTCCTCCACTCCCCCCTCCTCTCCCTCTATTCCCCCTCCTCCCCCACTCTCCTCACCTCCCCCACTTTCCCCCTCTCCCTCACTACCCCTCTATCTCCCTCAATCCCCCATTCTCCCTCTTCACCTCCGCAGGATCTTTCCCCTCTTCTCCTCCCCTTTCCCATCCCTCCTTCACCTCTCCCTCCCTCTCCTTTTCCCTACCCTCAGTCACTCCCTCCCTCCATCCATAAAAAGCGGCATCTGCAGTTCCTTCTTCCACAGGTCACACAGCTGCGGTTTAGATCCCGTTGACTTGACGATTGGACCAGTTTGCATCGTGTTTGTGTGTGGGTGTGTTTGTGGGTGTGTTTGTGTTTGTGTTTGTGTGTTTGTGTGTGTGTGTGTGTGTGTGTGTGTGTGTGTGTGTGTGTGTGTGTGTGTGTGTGCGTGTGCGAGTGCGAGTTACTCAAACTCCGCGCAAACTGCTCGGCCACCCTGCAAGCCAACTCTCCTTCCCTCCCTCTGCCCACTCCGGCTCAGCTGCCGCTTGCCCGACCCCGTCCTGCCCGCCCGCTGCTGCCGCTCGGCCCGTCCCCGCCCTGCCCACCTGCCTGCTTGCTGCCGCCGCCGGGCCGGGCCGCGGGGGGGATGGTGTCGGTGTTCATCACGGTGAGCAGTACGAGTTTTGATGAGCTGGAGGAAAAGAACTTCTTCAGCAACGGCGGCGGCGGAGGAGACGGACCCAGGGAGACGGGTAGACGGGACCACCATTGCTGAGGAGGGTGGGCGGGGGAGAGGGGTGAGTGATGAGGGAGAGAGAGACGGGACCAGGGCCTCCACTGGGACTTCACTGAACCCCCCCCCCCCGCGGCCGCCGCCGGTGGTGGGGGAGATGATAGACAAGGTACTGTGAGGAGAGGAGAGAGGAGTTTGTGAGTGAGGCGGGAGAGGCTGCGGCAGCGCAGGAAGAGGTGCCGCCATCCCGGCCGTGGCATTGACTGACAGGAGAAGAGACAAATATGTGTGGCGCTGAAGGAATCAGCGCACATGTGGTTTTTAAGATTTTTAAACCTCGCTAACTTTCACAATAGTTCACCGATCAGAACGAAACTTATTGCACTCGCAGCACAGGCGAACGGTGAGTAACTTGCTGAAAAATCATAGAGCTATCGTGTACCGTTTTTGTGCAAATAGAAAAAACGCGCAAACCAGAAGAGCACAAGATCAGAGTTTTAGTTATGTATAGATATGGTCAGCAGTAATTACACTGAAATTCTTGTATATTTAAGAAACAAATGCACAACCATACTCTATATAAAAATAAACAGTTCTAGACTATATTGAAAATAAAAACTAGGATGGTGATGTAGCATGAAAATGTGTTTAATTGGTTTTCAGTTTATTTTATTCATGATAGGAAAGTCTAGTCATAGATTTCCTAAAAATTATGCAGTATAAGTAAGTTACTAAAATATAGTTTATAATATAGTTTTCATAATTTGATCTTAAATCAATTTCCTTTTGCCAAATGCAGTGATAAGCTTTTATTCCTCTGGGAATTGTACATTTATCCATTTATATTGCAGAACATTTTAAAAGAAATGGTAACGGTAGTACCGCAAAAGATGGAAGATTTTATCATTTCACCTCCCCTGCAGGCAATGGCATTTGATGATGAAAATATAAATTCAATCAGCAATTGCAAATTTCACGAGATGTCTATCTTCATGCTGAATTTCCATCAATGTGTCAAAGCAAGTCGTGAATTCTCCTCTGAGAAAATACGTTGAATTGCAAATTTCAACAATTCCACCAGCATTTGAATTTCAACAGAGGGGACATCGAATGAACAGACACTGCTTCATGAAACAAGATGCTTCACACTGTGACCATTAAGGATCACTGCTGTGCTTGAATCATCAAACCACATGTCACAACGTGGTGTAATCAAGCTAACAGGAAAGGTAGAGTAGCTGTGAAGTGTTACTAAAAATATTGTGTTTGTTCGGAATAAGGCAGTGGAAAAAAAAAAACGCAGACACTGGAAATCTAAATCAAAAAAAAAAAGAGAATATTTAGCAGATCAGAGATCCTTTGTCAGAATAAAAAGGAGAAAAAAATAAGCTGGTAAAACTGCAGGAAGGGTAGGGGAGAAATTTCACTGATAAGGTAAAACTAGGGTGACCATGGGGGTAAACTGTAAAAACAAATTCTGGTCAATGAGTGAATGGGATCAGTTAGAGCAGGGGTCGGCAACCTTGTTCTGCATAGGGGCCGGGACGCATATCTGTGAGCGGATGGCGGGCCACATCTATCACGTGTACACATGGATCCCGCCCCGGATGGCAGGCATCAAATCACGTGTTCACAGACGGTAGCCAAAAATGCTGGAGAAACACAGCGGGTGAGGCAGCCTCATGCAATCACCCGCTGAGTTTCTCCAGCATTTTTGTCTACCTTCGATTATTCCAACATCTGCAGTTCTTTCTTAAATGTGTTCACAGAAGGTGCTTGGGGCGCCAGGCCGTTGCTCGGGGCACTCGGCGGGCCGGATGACAACGGGGAAAAAAATCTGCCTGCGGGCCGTATGATTTTGGGTATCGGGCCGCATTCGGCCCGGGGGCCGTAGGTTGCCGACTCCTGAGTTAGAGGATGAGAACATTGACAAAATAACAGAGAAAAATCAATGTAGGAGCTACAAAATGCTGAGCAGGAAGATGCAGAGCCTAAGCCCACCAGGTTAAAATTAAATTATCAGTATAGGACTGTGTGAGTGATAGATCAGAGTTGGATTGGAAAAAATAGACTGGGAGACAACAGGCAAGCTCAGAATCACTCCAGATTACTCCTGCTGTCTGAACGCGTGTTCCACAAATGATGCCCAATCTGCATTTGGTTTCTTCAACGTAGAGGAGACTGCATTGTGAACACCAAATGCAGTACACCTGATTTGAAGCAATCATAGCACTACTTCCCCTAAAATAGTTTATATATAAAACTGTAAGGTCTGGTCAGAATGTTGTACCTTTGGAACGTATTCTCCAAACTGCACAACCTCCTACTTTATTTCAGAAATACTCGTTTGTTTAAAGCAGCATTTTGGATAATTGGTTTAATTCTGTACATGTGTTATCTGATTAAATCTTAAGAAACTTTAAGATGTCTGAGCTTCACTGTTCTGTTTGAACTGAACTAGGAATATAATTTTCCAAAAGGTAGTAAAAATTTGTTGAAAGGTAAAATGAAAACAGAAAATGCTGAAGATACTCACTCAGCAGATGACTTGAAGTGATCAAAGTTTGGATGAAAGACCACTGAATTGAAATATGAACTCTCTCCATAAATGTTTCCTAACCGGCTGAGTATTCCCAATAATTTTGGTTTTCATTTTAGATTTCCTGCATCTGCAGCTTTTTTGTTTTTCATTAACATTTCAAGATTTCAGTTCAGGGATGATTGCATAGAACAAGTCTATTTCGCAATAACCCATTTAACCGCTGTTAAAGCACTATAGTGTATATAATGGTAACTGTAACTTTAAGAATTGAGTAGCAGAATGGTATGATTTCTGCAACAACTGATCAAATTTTGTTTGGCTTCGACTTGGAATACAGATTTCCAGTCCAGTTTCAGTTAGCTGAGCCAATTTTTTGCCCATCAACGTTCGTCTATTGACATAACTTGCGACAACTATTGGCAACTTCAGTCTTGTCTTTGTGTTGATCATTGCATCGATAGCACATATCTGCGCTTTTCCCAGAACTTTGCTGTGATGGCCTTTTCCCTGTCTTGTCATGCGTGTTTTGGAACTGCCTTTTGACTGTTGACTGTGCCAGCATGTGTTGATCTAAACTCATGTGCACTTTGACATGCCATCACCATGACACAAATGATTTCATTCTAGTTCTCAGGTATTCAAGTTACAGTTACCATTATATACATTAGAAGAACAATTACCATTTTTAGTTCGTTTTTGCAAAAAAATAAATAATAATTGATTGTTTTTAGAAATCACCCTTTTAATTGCTTTGTAATTTAGCATTGCAAATAATTGTAGTGTTATGTTATCCTTTTTATTGCTTAATAATTACCTAACCCTCTATCAGCCATCCATTTATTTAAAAAAAAAAAAAGAGATTTAACAATAGCTCACCTATAACTTGCCAGCTCACCTATAACATACCACCTCTCTTTTCAAGCTTACTCCCCTCAATTCCAATAAGAAGGATCCCAACATAATCTGTCCATTACCTCCATAGATGCTGGCTCACCTGCTGAATTCCTCCATCAATTTGTTTTTTTGCGCTGTAATTTCTTGTGTTTCTAGTTTCAGATACGACTCAGAATTAAATCAGTTTTATTCATGAAAACCTAAGAAAAACTATCTGGGGTTTTCAGTTGAATATGCTAAATAATCCAATATGCATCAAATTTCAGTTGATCTGTCCAAACAACTGATTTAAACAAAGACAATAATCCAGAAACCAGACCAATGATTGGGTGATATTAATTCTCCCCCTCCCCCCTTACTAGTTCCACTGTTCCCATCCTTGTATCCCCTTGTTATCACCTCTTCCTCAATCAACAGAGGGCCATTATAGGCTTCACTCTTCCTTGGTCATTTGTTGCGGGTCCTGCTTGGTTCTGGCCTTTTCTTACCTCCAGTTCCGGGAATTTATCGGGATGCATCACTACTTGATTTGGGAACAGCTCCATCCAAGACAGCAAGAAATTACAGCAAATTGTGGACGCAGCCCAGGCCATCACACAAGCCAACCTCCCTTCTATTGACTCCATTTATACCTCTCGCTACAAGGCCAGCAGCCTAATCAAGGACGAGTCGCACCCTGGCTACTCCCTCTTCTCCCCTCTCCTACCGGGCAAAAGATATAGGTGTGAAAACCCACACTTCCAGATTCAGGTACAGTTTCTTTCCAGCTGTTATCAGGTAACTGAACCATCCTAGCGCAACAAGAAAGTAGTCCTGAACTACTATCTCCCTCATTAGTGACGATCAGACTATCTTTGATCGGACTTTACTGGCTTTATCTTGCATTAAACGTTATTCCCTTATCATGTATCTGGACACTGTGGATGACTTGATTGTAATCATGTATTGTC
This sequence comes from Amblyraja radiata, assembly GCF_010909765.2. Taxonomy (NCBI): domain Eukaryota; kingdom Metazoa; phylum Chordata; class Chondrichthyes; order Rajiformes; family Rajidae; genus Amblyraja; species Amblyraja radiata. The sequence continues at coordinate 122,217,795 of NC_045956.1, forward strand.
TTTCCGCTGACTGGTTAGCCCGCAACATCAGCTTTTCATTGTACCTCGATATACGTGACAATAAAACTAAACAGAACTGAGCTATACAAGGAGAGATGTACAGTACAAGAATATGTCCTTCGGCCCATAATGAATGTGCCAAACAGGATGCCTACTTGCACATAATTGATATCCCTCCATACCGATATGTCTACTCAAAAGTCTTTTAAATGCCACAAGACCAGTATTCCTTTGGGTTTAGAAGAGTGGGATGATTCTTGCAGTGTGAATGCAGGGAGCATGTTTCCTATGTTGAGTAACCTTGAACCAGAGGTCACAACCTCTCAATTACGTGTACGCCATTTAGAAATTGAAGAAGAGCAAGTTCTTCACTGTCAAGGTGGAGAATCTTTGAAATTCCCTACTTCACATGCCTCTGTAGGCTCAGTCATCATTCATTCAAAAGAAAGGGTTATAGATTGAGGTAAATGAAGGGAATTGAGGGATATGTGGATGATGTAAGAATATGGAGCTGAGATAGAAAATCAGGTTCAGTGGAGCAGGCTAGATGGGCCAAGCAGTTTACTCTTACTGGTAATTAATATATTCAGCTCTTAGATATCATATTCCCAACTTGCATATCGTGTAATAGACACAAAGCGCTGGAGTAACTTTTATAAATTGTAATTTTATATCATGTTTCTGCCATTCTGAGTATTTGGCATTCAAAAATCAATTGAAAAATGCTGCTTTTTGGTCATTTTAGAAATGGGTATTACAAATAGAGGAGCTGTACAACCAGATAAAAACAGCACTATAACTATTCTGAGTAATCCTTTTATACATTATGAAACTATAGATATTTACATCTCATGTTTGAAAGTATGTCTCCTTTGTCTGTACAAAATAGAATGCATTTTGTGACAAAACTGTCATGCAAATGAACCAGAAAGGCTGATTATTCTAGCATGAAACCAACTTGATGGATTGGTCATGTAATTATAACCACAAGTACCTGCATATTCCCTTCAAACAGAGTAACTCTGCAAACAATTTAAGTGCTTGCAAGCTCACAGTGTCTGGTTTAATCTGACTAAAAATTGAAATTAACTATTATATTTTACCTCCATCCTTCAACTAATGCAGTAGGCGAGATGGAAATCATAATCTATGGTATATCAACCATTTATGGGAAGCGACTTTTATATTTCACCTTGCAATAAATCTACAAATTGGCAGTTTAGCGATTTAACTAAAAGCATTTATAAATTCATAAAAAAAAATAAAAAGCTACTAAAAAACTATTTACCAGATGCATTTGATTTTCCTGTGGCTCCAAATAGATCCATATTAGCAACTATGAAGTGTTCATAAGCCCAATGAAATGGAGTGATTTACATTTTGAACAGAATTTATCACATTATAACACGTAATGGAAATAACCTTTGTTACGTTAGCCTCTTTTAAATAATGAGGGTTCTGATGAAATTAAATAACACCAAGTCACACATTCTCATCTTTTAGTGCAGACAACTTAGGTAATTCAGGGGACCTTTTAAGAATAATGTGCACTTCAATATTGCTCACGTGGAGAGTAAATGTCAAAGCTGTATTTTTAGGAATTGAATAGTAAAAAAATATTGCATTCCTGTAGCATAGAAGTAGATATTGTTAAATAATATAAAAAGATTTTGGACACAATCAAAAGAATAGAGGAGTCTATTTCCTGTTACATAACTAGCTCAGCATTGGAAATCTGAATTTTTAATTGTCAGCTATGAAGAGCATTAATTCAGCTTTAATTTAGCTTTTTTTCATATGCAAAAGAGAATTATGTGCTTGCATGTCACAGAAAATGCATTTTAGATCTTTCCATTAACCAACTGTGCCCTATGATATCTCAGGTATATAATACAAATCTAAGTTAAGGTGTTTCTTTCAAATCAATGACATAAAGGATCAGAATGCAACAAAAACAATCATTCTGAAAACTCAACTAGAAACAGCTTTAGCCTTTATAAACTGCACTGATTATTCTAAATTAGACTTTTTGTATTGTACCGAAGTTATGTTAACAATAAATAATTAATGACAACAGTTTGTTCTCAACTGCTGCACTGTTGAAGTGGTAAGCAAGAAGCACAGAGTACCGATTACCAAAGTAATAATATACTTTATAAGAACGCACAAAGATTACTAAAGCTTCCCAATCTAGATGTCAGCAGATCCAAGACAATGTAATGGAAACATAATTTTTGTCATGTAATTATTACAGCAGGGCATGCTGGGAAGGGTGGTGACATGTTGATACTTGCTAGATATTTGCCCTTAAACCCTATTGTATAAATTATATGGTGGCACCGTACAATGGCAGCCTCGTCCATTTCTTTCTTTGTTGTTTTTTAGTGATGTTAAATGTATGTTTTAGTGTATCTTTAGCTTTGTTTTATGGGGGGTGTGGGGGTTGGGGGAAACATTTTTTAATCACTTTTTTCTACAGAGATGTGATTTTTTTTCGTATCGTATCTCCGTCCACGCTGTGGCCTAACATCGAGGAGCTGGCAGCCTCTTGCTGGGGACCGACTTCGGGTGCTCCAACCATGGGAGCCTGTGGACTTAACATCGTGGAGCTCGCGGTCCCTTGGTTAGGGATCGACTTTGGGAGCTCCAACCGCTGGAGCTTCGACCGCCCCAATAGCAGCAGCTTCCATTGCACCGACACGGGAGCTTCGATCGCCCCGATCGCGGGAGAATAAGGAGGAAAGAAGATAAGACTTTATTGCCTTTTCATCACAGTGGTATGTGGGGGAGCTGCTGTGGTGGATGTTTATGTTAACATTTATGTAGTTGTATGTCCTGGTGCTTTTTGTCTGGTATGACTCTGTGGTAAATCAAATTTCACTGTACCTTAAATGGTACACATGACAATAATGGACTATTGATCTAGTATTATTACAATTTGTAAAAAGAATACTTGAAAGAAAATCAGACAAACTAACAAATCAAATCTTAGGGACTATGGTTATTACCAAAACATACAAATCTACTACAAATCTTTCTGTTTAACCTCCAAGGAAAACCTGTATGCTGTGTTGAATTGCAGGTAATTTTCTGAAAAATGTGTTATATGCTGCTTCAATATCAAAACCATATAACAGCTTTGAACAACAAAGTGAACAAACTATTTTCTGCAATTTATAATGGCTTCCCATTAATCTAAAAGGTATGAATCAAATGATTGAGATGTAATATTTAACATAATATTCTGCTCCTATCTGGAACAAAGACCAGGGAGGGATGTCCAATTTCAGTTCAATTTAAAAAAGAAATTAGCTTAATTTATATGCTTTGTATATCTAGCATTTTCAAATTTCCAAATAGTTTACTGTCTCTTTTTACAAAAAAACGATTGAAGTAATCAGAAAAGTCAGTCATACAGATTTCTGCTCAAATAATGTATCGCAGTACAACTTCAAACTACTTTCTTCCGTGAATAACAAAGAACAAAAAAATCTACATATCAATTATACATGCATGTATTGACAAGATCAGTATTTACTGCCCACCCATATCACACCTTAATAACGAGATGTCCTGATGAACTATTACAGTCCTTCGGGTCAGGTGTGAGATAGGTTTGTCAGTAGGAATTTGATTTTTTTTCTCTTTTACAGGACGTAGATTCACTGGCAAAGACAGCATTTAGTTTAGTGTCCATCTTTTATTATCTTGGAACTGTGGTCATTTCAGAAAGTAGTAAAATGTTGATTGCCATTTTTGTGGGTCTTGAATCAGATAAAGTCCCACCCTCAAGTAATTGAAGGAATTTTTGTTCACCATTGCAGAGATATATTTTCATGATATATTTTCCATGATATATTTAATGCAAATAATTTAAATTCACAAGCTACCAAGATGGGATTTGAACTCTATGTGGTCAGACCACTTACTGTCGAACCCTCATCAGTGGTTACGAGGACTGTCACGTGACGTCATGGGTTAAGGGTAGTGTCCTGCTACATCAGCAGATCTTACCTTGAGATCATGAGTCAACAGGCAGCTCAGCTCGAGTCAACACCCTCGCTCAGCAGCAGCAACAATGACTCTTATGTCAGAGAATCCCAAATGCACATTTATATGTTAAACTTATCTCACCGAATAAAGTAACCGTTTGATCACGAAGTTTGGGCTCGCTACATCTATCATTTTTTTCACATGATTGCTGGCTCTGTAACTTCTGTTATTGTCTATTTTCAAATGTAGACAAATTAGGCAAACTCTGGCTTAAATGTACCAGATTTATATGATTTATAAATAATTTAAAACAAAACAGAAAACATTGAAAAAGTAGCAGGAAGCAGTTAAATATGTCATGTCAATAACCTTACATCAGAGCTGGAAGCAGCTTTTGAGCAAATACAAAGGCAAGAAATGAGATTGTGGAAACCTATGATGGAATGGTAATAAGCAAGATTGATCTAATGGAAAAAAGGATGAGGGCAGAAATAATCTTAATTATTAAATCAAAGAAAAGGCAAATCAAAGAAAAGTGCTAAATTAGATTAGTATAAATGGATACTATTTAGTATAAATGGATAGTATAAATGTATCGATGGTCAGCATGGACCCGGTTGATCAAAGAGCTTATTTCCCTGCAGTATATCTTAACACAGGCTGGGTATCATGTGGCAGGTGAATCAGTGACTAATCCCCCCTAGCTATTCCACAACGTCTGGAATTTCCACTTTACAAATGGATTCCATTTTTACAGGCATCCATAAGGTGACATTGTCCACGTCAGAAAATATACAAAATCACTCAATACGGCAACCAGCCCTCCACGACATTGTAATGAATTGTTTGATGAGAACCAATTAATATAAACATTTATTTCATGATCTCCACTACCTGGTTACAATGGTACAGAATCAGAATTATCCAGTGGTCAATGCCTTGCTTTGATGCGTGTGAAGTATCAGTAGCTGTTTGACAGTGTACTGTTGTCCAAGCATCAATAGAAGAGAAAGCTTGTCAATTTCCAGAACAGTTCTCAGCAGTGGCCTGCCGCAGTCAAAGTAGCAGCCCGCGTTCTTAAGAGACAATGGTAAGTGATTACTGCAGGGATGTTACATGGCGGCGGCGCTGAACTTTTCATCGGGAGCCTGGGATCTCGCGACGAGATCGTCAGTGGTGAAGCTCCATCGAGCGCGGCCTGTTGGCTTCGGAAGCCGCGGTCTCCGGTAAGGGAAGCGGCTGTTCCAGATGTCCCAAGCCGCTGAGAGGGTTCTCCCGACGCCAGAGCACCATCACCCGGCGAGAACGGCCTGGAACATCGGGCCTCCGTAGAGGCGACTGTGGAGGCCTCAATAGGCCCGACTATGGGTGAACTGGGGATGGGGACTGGACATTGTGCCTTCCCCCACAGTAGGAACCATTGTGGGGGGGATGTTTTTATGTTTATTGTTAAATGTCTTTAATGTTATGTCTAATCTTTATCTGTGTGCTGCATGGCAAGACATATTTCACTACACCATTTGGTGTATGTGACAATAAATGTTCTTTGTTCTTTGTTAACAGTTCGGTATGAATTTGAAACATTCTATCCAGCAGCGTTGCTGTGGCACACCAGCCAGAAGATCTGCAGCAGTGTAAAATGATGAAAAGCTATCTTAAAAGGAAATAACCAGCTTTTTCTAATATGCTTCCAATTCCCAGCATCTAATATTTTGTCTTCGTTTGTACATGACTGTACATACTTTTTAATGTGGTTTTGGATTAAAAAAATCTGCCATCTCCTGGCCAGTCTGCTGCAGTGAAACAGTACTCAGGTTCATTACTCTTCTACCATTTCAATCCTGGACAAAACGAATGCTGCAATTAAATAATTACTGAAAAATATTCCCCTCCATTCCTTGTCACAACATTATTACTCACGATGTAATAATACTAGCAACACACTCTTTGAGAATATAAAAAGTATTCATTATGTATTCAATTATTTAAGAATTTGTTGAGAAACTGTAAAGCCTTGGTGTAAAAGGATGCCGTATGAGGAACTATAGAATAAAGTATGGATTGATCACTTGGTTCAGACAGGATTAAAATCCTGAGGTCATGAAAAATGATAAATAAATTAAATACATTTATTTCCTTTACAATGTCTGGACCCTTTGATTAGAAAAAATGTAAATGTTATCAAAAAATGTCAGCAAGTTTCATGAGAAACCTAGCCTACATGCAGTGCATAGTTTGTTGTTTTTATGTTTTTTTTGTCAAAGATATGTAGAGTGCATACCTCCTAAATACTGTCCAGTGATGTATTTTGAATGAAACACCAAACTGATCCCCATCTGCCCTCTTGATGGGTGTTCAAGATCCTATGACACTAACAAAAAAAGAGAACAGGCTAATATTTATCATTAAACTAACACAATTAAAACAAATTATCTGGTTATTGTGGGCACAATGGCTGCAGTATTTACCACATTACAGCAATTACTATTTTTCATAACCATAAGATCACTCAACATTTTTGATTTAGCCAATCAGTGGCAGGAATCTGGGAAGGGTGTCTCATGCATAAGCAGCAAACCTTCCTGCGAGTGCGTAAAAACTGTTTGGCCAGATGAAGTTTACGGCACACATTGCTTCCTGATTATCTCATCCTGGACTCTCTGCAAGAATTGCACCAGCTTTGGCCTGTTACTCCAAGCTGAACAGGTGTCGATTTTTTGTAGATGACAATAAGACGACTGAATTTCTTGAATCATGTTGTCAATGACAACTTATCATATCAAAGGTACACACAATTGCTGGGGAAACTCAGCGGGTGCAGCAGCATCTATGGAGCGAAGGAAATAGGCGACGTTTCGGGCCGAAACCCTTCTTCAGACTGATGGGGGGTGGGGAAAGAAAGAAGGAAAAGGGGAGGAGGAGGAGGAGCCCGAGGGCGGGCGGATGGGAGGGTGGGAGGAGACAGCTAGAGGGTTAAGGAAGGGGAGGGGACAGCACGGGCTAGCCAAATTGGGAGAATTCAATGTTAATGCCATAAGGACGCAAGGACCCCAGACGGAATATGAGGTGCTGTTCCTCCAATTTCCGCTGTTGCTCACTCTGGCAATGGAGGAGACCCAGGACAGAGAGGTCGGATTGGGAATGGGAGGGGGAGTTGAAGTGCTTATCATATCAAAACTTTGGGCCTTCACTAATTCACATGCAATCCTTGAGTTGGCCACAGAACACAGCCTTTGAAGTGTGCACTCCACTCATCACTGACTAAAAAAAAGCATCCAGCAGAACTTACATTGACTGCAAGATAAACTTTGTATGAAACTTGATGATAGAAATCTATTTGTTCTGAACGATGCCTGAATGGTTCTTGAGGTTGCTAAGGTGGAAGCTTTCAAATTTCATTCCTACTTGGAGCAAATTACACTGCTTTTACACTGGAAACGGAGAATATGATGGGCACAGACTTGACAGGTTGATATCATGTGCCTGGAGCACACTGTCCATTGTAAAATTGGGATGCTCTGTGCAACTCAGACTTGTCCATGCATCTCATCGGAAGCAATTACAATGAGCCAAACAGAGCAGATAACCTCGACACAGCATACTCATGCATTCATAAAGAAAGCCAATCAACGGCTCTTTTTCATCAGAAGATTGAAGAGATTCACTATCTCGACGAATACTCTCTGGAACATCTCCAGGTATACAGTAGAGAGCATATTCACTGGTTGCATTACAGCCTAGTTCAGCAACTCAAATGCCCAGGAACAAAGGAGATTCCAACAAAATGATGAACACTACCCAGTCCATCATGAATGCTGACCTCCCCAACCACGAGGGAATCTACAGGAGACGCTGTCCCAAAAAGACAGCCAGCATTATCATGAACACTCACAATTCATCCCTGTCATCGGGAAGATGGGACAGTAAACCCTTGCTATAATGGACCACAAGGGGGAAGGAATGGTGTCCGTTATTGTTGATTGTCCACTATGGTTGATTGTCCACTATACCATCAGGGGCGCTGCAGGATTGGCCTGTTTGCTTTTTTGTCTTTTTTAAAAAACATTTTTAGTGTGTGTTAAAAGTCTGTGTAAATGTTCTCCAGTTTGTTTTATGTGGGGGGTGGGGGAAACTTTTATTTTCACTTTCTTACCTTACCGGAGATGCGATTAATTTTCCATTCGCATTCTCCGGTCGCTCTGCGGCCTACCATCGATGGAGCTGGAGGCCTCCTCGGACTGACCTCGGGCCCCACGGCGGAGGCGTGGACTTAACATCTGAGTCGATCCCTTGCCTGGGATCGCTTCAAACGTGGCCTGCAGACTTTACATTGGGAGCTCAGGGTCTCGTGAGAGGCTGTGGATGTCAGGAGCTCCAATGTCGCGGAAGGTTCAACCAGCCCCGATGCCGAGTTCGATTGTCCGGTGCGGGGGAGCTGACCTACCCCCGATGCAGGAGCTGATCACCTCGACGGGGAGGGCCCACGGCCAGCTACGGAAGTCAAGATCATCCCATCAACGGAGGGCACGAGGCCCCCGACCGCGGGAGAGCAAAGGAAAGAGATTGAACTTTTTTTCGCCTACCATCACAGTGAGGTGTGTGGAGGGTCACTGTGATGGATGTTTATGTTAAAATGTGTTTTGTGTGTTCTGTTGCTTTTTATTTGGATGATTGACTTGGCAAATTAAATTCCTCTATGTTGCAAAACATACTTGGCTAATAAAGTATTATTGTGATTGTGATTGTGATAACAGAGTAAGGGGGGTAAATAATAACTAGTTTAACCCAAGGCCGGGTGGGAAGAAACATGGCGCAGTAAGAGGAGGAGGGTTAAAGTAGCGGGAATTCACACTTCCCCGTGACTTCCGCAGACTCTGGCCCCACATGTGATGGGCCTGGTAGTCAAACTACCTTCACGTCGCTCTCTCTCTCTGCACTCCTGCAACCCGGAAGCACGCCATGTGGCGCCAGCTCAATAGGTAAGTTGGCGGGAGTGGGGGCGGTGCAACAGTAGCCTCGCGCCATTACCAGGCGACTGAGGCACACGTTGTCAGGGTGACACAGATGCAGTGGCGCACGCTGCGTCTGCATGCAACACCCCAGGACCTCACTTTGTGGCAGATGCTGCACACCTATGCCCAATGCAATGTTCTTGAGAGTATTTTACTGCTTGCTCTCTCCCTGCCTCCAGCTTTTCCACTGCCCAATGCTGCATTACGTGCCGCCCACCAACCACTACCAAATATGGACGCCTCGGTCCGCTATAACTGAAATCCGTTATTTAGAGGTCCGTAATCGTGAAGGTTTACTGCATAGGAATCTGAAAACTGTGAAGTCCAGGTTTAGAAAGAGTTTCTTCCCAACAATCATCAGATAATGAACACGATGAACAACTAAACTCCAAACTGTCTTGGTTGCACTTAAGACTTTGGTTTTGCTTTGATCTGTACTATACTTTTTTTTTTAAATTTATTGAACTTTTTTGTTTGTTTGTTATGTTATCCATTGAGTACTGTGTTTACAAACCTGTTGTGCTGCTGCAAGTAAGAATTTAATGGTTCAGTTTCGTTACATATGACAATTAAAACTCGCTTGATAATCTCGGGTTTGCCGAAGTAAAATTCAAGGACGTCAGCTTGTCAGTTCAAACATCATCGGTTCTTGCCTGGTGGCCATAATATCCTTACCAGAAACCGAGATGATGAACATTACAAGCAACTTCACGCCGGCTGTCACAACGCTGTATTGGGGCGACACACTCACTTTTTCTCCTCCAGCCCAATGTCTCGGGGAGAGGCGGCACCCACAATGTGATTTTTGATTAGTACAGATGTCAGAGGTTATGGGGAGGAGACATGAGGGAGAGATAGATCAGCCATGGTTGAATGGCGGAGTAGATTTGATGGGCCGAATGGCCTAATTCTACTCCTCTTCCTTATGACAAGTGTCAACGTCCACTCACCCGTCCATGTCTTCTGCTGGGGCACGTAATAATACTTGTTCCCCAACTGATCGGTGCCCACATGATGTTTCACAAGCCCAAACATTCGTGTCAGCAGAGTCCGGATTGGATTCATAGCCGAGGCAGCGCCACCACACAGACTCTCTGGTATCTTTGCTCTGTCTGCACCGTCTGGCACTTTCCCTGCACCCCGTCAACATTGAAGCCGCCCATTGGTGCGCGGGTGGGCGGGCGGCGGCAGCCAACCCAACGCCTTCTCTCTGCCTCCGTCCGCCTCTCTCAACATGGCGGCTGTGGAGGCCGTTGTCATGTGAACGTCCTGCACTCGGCCCATTGCTGGCGGCAGACCCCGGTTTCTGGTCGCCACCCCCGCGTCCCTTGGTTGGGCAACACAACGGGCTTGGGTTCGATGCGGCTGGTCGGGGTTTCACGGCGATGCTCGCCCTTTTGGCAGCTCGGCGGAGCGGCTGCGATGATCCGCTGAGAGTGAAGCGAGCCGAGTCCACACGAAGGTTAGTGATGTAGTGAGCGCTCTTGCAATTAATCATCACCTGTCACAACGCAGGAACAAGGGCGCACCATGAGCTAACTAGTGTCAAATCAGCAGTTTGCTTTTGATATAAACAAAGCGGATAATACTGGACACGCGCAACTGATGAAGTAGCGACAGTGGAGACAGAGAGAGTTTACAAATCAAAACGTTTTCACCAGAATTAATAAAGATTTGTTGAACTGAAAGTTCCATAGATCCAAATAGTCCCTCCGTGTGAACCAACAATTCACTGGCACTTCTTCCACTTTAACGTTTTGTATTCAGCATTCGCAATGAAGTCTTTTAGGTTTGAAGAAGGGTCTCGAGCCGAAACGTCACCCATTCCTTCTCTCCTGAGATGCTGCCTGTCCCGCTGAGTTACTCCAGCTTTTTGTATCTCTCTTAGGTTTACACTTCTTACAACCCTGCTTCCTGCAAAGATTATCCCCTACTCCCAATTCTTCCGTCCATGCACCTTTTGGCCCAAGATGAGGTGTTCCAAATCAGGACATCCGGGATGTCCTCATTCTTTAGGGAACAGGGTTCCCCTCTCCCATCATAGATGAGGCCCTCACTTGGGTCTCCTACATACCCTGCAGCTCTGCCCCTCCACCTAGTCATAGCAGAGATAGTCCCCCTAGTCCTTACCTTTCACCCCATCAGCCGTTGCATACAACACATAACCCTCTGAGATTGTTGCAACGGGATCCCAGCACTAGTTACATCAATCATCTCCACCCCTTTCTGTCTTCCACAGAGAATGGTCCCTCCACAACTCCCTGGTAACTCATCCCTTCCCACTTAAACCACCCCCTCTCCAGGTACCTTCCCCTGCAACCGCAGAAGATGCACGGTTAGATGGGATCCAAGGAGAGATAGCTGAATGGATAGCAAATTGGCTCCATGGAAGGAAGCAGAGGGTGATGGTGGAAGGTTGCTTGGAGGCATATGACTAGTGGTGTGCCTCAGGGTTTGGTGCTGGGCCCGTTACTGTTTGTCATCTCCATCAGGGGCCTCATATTTTCAGCATGAGGGCCACATTATATATTTGGCACATTTTTGCGGGCAGTAGGAAAAAATAAAGAAATGACACATACGCACACATACACTGACACACACACTGACACACACACATAGAAACTCACACATGGACTCACAGACAGACCGAGCCACACACAGGCTCGCACACAATCTCTCTATCTCTCTCCCTCACACATATACACATACACTGTGATCACCCCTCAGGCATATTAACAAGGACCCACGCATGCATTATGCTCACCCATCGGGCACATATATACACACACACAGAGCCGGCTACCGATCCACCGGGGGAGGGAGCCGATCCACAGGAGGGAGAGAGAGGGAGGGGGGAGAGAGAGAGAGAGAGAGGGGGGGGGGGGAAGAGAGAGAGGGGGGGAGAAAGAGAGATGGAGAGAGAGACAGAGGGGGAGAAAGAGACAGAGGTGGGAGATACAGAGAGACGGAGAGAGAGAGGGAGAGAGAGAAAGAGAAAAAGAAGGGCAGGAGTGGATTCCCCTGGCCGCACCAGCACGCGTCGGCGGAGACCCGGTCAAAGGGTCCATGTCAGTGTGGCAGCCCCGGAACGGGAGCTGTTCATGGGTCACCCTCACGGGGGGAGACTGCTACACACCGACCCTGGCCGACCCTGCCGCCAACCAGTTCCCCTCCTCCCCCTCCCCCTCGCTCCACTCCCCACCCCAAGCTACCACGTGCCTTTGCAACACAGGAGCAGCAGTAGAGTCGCTGCCTCACAGCACTAGAGACCTGGGTTCCATCCCTACCACGGGTGCTGTCTGTACGGAGTTTGTACCTGCGTGGGTTCTCTCCGGGTGCTCTGGTTTCCTCCCACACTACACGTTTGCAGGTTAATTGAATTTGTCCCGAGTGCATGTAGGATAGTGGTAGTGCGTACGGGCATCATTTCGATGGGCCGAAGGGCCTGTTTCCGCGCTGTATCTCGAAAGCTGTGCTACCTCAGAACCTGTTAAATAGCCCGCCTCATGGAGCTTACTGCGGGCCGGATAAAATCTCGTGGCGGGCCAAATGTGGTCCACGGGCCATAGTTTGGAGACCCCTGATCTACATCAATGATTTGGATGAGAACATACAGGGCAAGATTAGCAAATTTGCTGATGTTACAAAAATAGGTGGTTTTACAGATAGTGAAGATAGTTGTGAAAGATTGCACCAGGATCTGCATTGATTGGCCAGGTGGGCTGTGGAATGGTTGATAGAATTTAATATATCAAGTGAGATGTTGCATTTTGGGATGTCTAACAAGGGCAGGACCCACACAGTGAATGTTAGGCCACTGGGGAGTGTTGTAGAGCGGAGTGAACTAGGAGTGCAGGCGCATGGTTCCTTGAACGTCGAGTCGCAGGTAGATAAAGTGTTCAAAAAAGCTTTTGGTACATTGCCCTTCATCAGTCAGAGTATAGAAGTTGGGAGGTCATGTTGCAGTTGTATAAGATGTTGGTGAGACCGCATTTAGAATATTGAGTTCAGTTCTGGGCACCATGTTATAGGAAATATATTGTCAAGCTTGAAAGGGTTCTGAGAAGATTTATGAGGATGTTGCCAGGACTAGAGGGTATGAGCTATCAGGAGAGGTTGAGTAGGCTGGGTCTCTATTCCTTGGAGCACAGTAGAATGAAGGGTGATCTTAAAGAGGTATACAAAATCATGAGAGGAATAGATCAGGTAAATGCACAGAGTCTCTTGCCCAGAGTAGGGGAATTGAGTACCAGAGGACATAGGTTCAAGGTGAAGTGTCTCGAGTGTCCCCCTCCAGCGATGCCCACCAGAACCTCCGTAGCACCATCTCCTTGGTCCGCTGAATGCCGGGATGACAGGTGAGTCGAGAGCTGTGGGCCCACTGAAGGACGTCGGACCGCAGGGCAGAAACCACAAACAGGCGATCAGGAGGGCATGCGCTGGGTCCAAGGCCGCCTTGACCCTCTCCTCCACTTCCCAGGTGAGGGAGGCAACCCTGTGCGAGGACGGGAGGATGGTGTTGGGGCCAGAGGCAGGCTCCTCCTTCGCCAAGAACTGTCGAGAGAGGGCATCGGGCTTCACGTTGCGGGACCCAGGTCGGTAGGAGAGGGAGAAGTTGAAGCGGGTGAGGAAGAGAGACCAGCGGGCCTGACGAGAGTTGAGCCTCTTGGCTGACTGGAGGTATTCAGGGTTCTTGTGGTCAGTCCAAACCAAGAAAGGCTGCTCGGTTCCCTCCAGCCAGTAACGCCATTCCTCCAACGCCAACTTAACCGCCAACAGTTCTCGGTTGCCAATGTCATAATTCCTCTCAGCAGGGGTCAGGTGTCGGGAGAAGAAGGCGCATGGATGGAGCTTCTGGTCCCCGGCAGCCCGCTGGGACAGAACAGCTCCCACCCCCACGTCGGAGGCGTCCACCTCCACCACGAACCGTCTCTCTGAGTCTGGAACTTGGAGGATGGGAGCCGATGTAAACCGTGTCTTGAGTGTCTGAAAAGCTTCGTCGGCCACGGCAGACCACCGGAACGGAACCTTGGAGGAGGTGAGTGCCGTGAGGGGTGCGGCCACAGTGCTGTAGCCACGGATGAACCGTCGGTAAATATTGGCGAACCCCAGGAACCTTTGGAGCTGCTTGCGGGAGTCAGGAACAGGCCAGGTGGTGACAGCAGAGACCTTGGCGGGGTCCATCTTGATGTTCCCTTGGCCAACGATGTATCCTAAGAAGGAGACTGATGGGGAGTGAAACTCGCACTTCTCAGCTTTAACGAAGAGCGAGTTCTCCAGGAGCCGATGTAGAACTGCCTGGACGTGGTGTACGTGTTCCTCCTTGGTCCGTGAAAAGATGAGGATGTCATCAATATAGCCGAACACGTACTTGTTCAACATGTCTCTGAGAACATCATTGACCAAAGCCTGGAAGACGGCCGGGGCATTGGTGAGGCCAAAGGGCATCACCAGGTATTCATAATGACCCGTGGGAGTGTCTTCCACTCATCTCCCTCTTTGATGCGGACCAAGTGGTAGGCGTTGCGTAGATCCAACTTCGAAAAGATGGTGGCCCCCTCCAGGAGCTCGAAAGCAGAGGAGATGAGTGGGAGAGGGTAGCAATTCTTCACCGTGATGCCGTTGAGCCCCCGGTAATCTATGCAGGGACGCAGAGATTTGTCCTTCTTCTCCACGAAGAAGAACCCAGCCCCAGCAGGAGACGAGGAGGAACGGATGAGACCAGCAGCCAAGGAGTCGTTTATGTATTTCTCCATGGCGCCTCTCTCAGGGGCGGACAGGGAGTAAAGGCGACCCCTAGGAGGAGCGGAACCAGGCAGGAGGTCTATGGCGCAGTCATAGGGCCGATGAGGAGGAAGGGAGGTGGCCCTAGACTTGCTAAAAACCTCCCCAAAGTCATGGTACTCGGCTGGGACCCCCGTCAGATCTGGAGCAGAACTGGAGCAGGTGGCCCATTGAGGAGCTGAGGCTTGCTTCAGGCACACTTGGTGGCAGGAAGGGCTCCAACCCAAGATGACCCCCGTCCTCCAGTCGATGTTGGGGTTGTGTTGCCGAAGCCAGGGGTAACCCAGGATGAGGGGAAGACGGGGAGACTGCAGGATGTGGAACTGGATGGTCTCATGGTGATTACCAGACAGGAGCATGCGCACTGGGACCGTCTGGTGAGAAACAGTCCCCAGGAGATGGCTGTCGAGGGCGTTGGCGGGAACAGGTTCAGGCAGGGGAACACAACTGATGCCAAGCTGGCGGGCTAGTTCCTTGTCCATAAGATTAATGTCACAACCAGAGTCTATGAAGGTGGCGAGGGTGTGAGAACCATCAGACAACAGCAGACGGGCATGACAAAGAGGGCGTCGGGCAGAGGAAAGTTCAGAGGTTCGACTCGCCAGTAATTCCTCCGCTACTGGTGAGTCTGGCCTTTTACTGGACACTTGGAGATGTAATGACCCGCCAGGCCACAGTAGAGACAGAGGTTCCCCCGACGCCGACGTTCCCGTTCCCGTTCCTCGGGGGTGAGACTGGTGTGACCCACCTGCATGGGTTCGGGTTGCCTCGACGGTTGCCCCGACGAGGGTAGTCCAGTCTCCGGAGGAAAACAAGCTTGGGTGGATAGCTGGCGGTCCGCCTGTCCCTGTCGCCTCTCCCGACGTCTCGCCAGGATGCGTTGGTCCAGACGGGTCGTTAGCTCGATAAGCCCATCCAGAGAAGAAGGAAGGTCGTGGGACACCAACTCATCCTTGATATAGTCATTCAAGCCCAGCAAGAAAGCGTCACACCGGGCCAGGGCGTTCCAATAACTCTGACGGGCCCTGGTGCGAAAGTCGATGGCGAAGTCAGCGACGCTCTGGTTCCCCTGGCTCAACCCCAGCAGACCTCCCGCAGCGTCCGGACCCATCGAAACCTCACCGAACACCTTGCGAAGCTCCGCGGCGAAGGCCTGGAAAGAGGAGCAAGCTGGCGTGCGTCGCTCCCATTCAGCCGTTGCCCACAGCCGAGCTCTGCCAGTCAGGTGATTAATGGTAAACGCCACTCTCGCCGCTTCCTGGGCGAAGGTGTAGGGCTGTAGGGCGAAGAGAATGGAACAGTTCGTGATGAATGGGTTGCATCCCTCCGGGTCTCCAGCGTAGCGCTCCGGGGTTCAGGTGATGGTCCTGGCGGACCGGGAGCTGGTGCTGTCGGAGCCGGAGGCGAAGCATGGGGTGTAGCCTGGGCGAGGGTGGTCGTCAGCTGTTGGACCTGGGTGGCTAGTGCAACCAATGCTTGCTCCTGGTTTGACACAGCCTGTCGAACCTCGGAGTTGGAGGCAGTGAGCATAGCTTCGTGCTGCAGGAGCGTGTGCTCAATCCTCTCGAAGCGGTTTGACGGAGACGTTGTGTGCGCTGAGTCCATTGTTGGCCAGATTGTACTGTAACAGGTATAGCTTGGACCCAATAGCAGCACAGAATCAGGCAGGTATAGTTGGTAACGAACTTTATTACGATACTGTAACACAGAGTAGTAACACAGGAATGGGTACACCGTACTCACACAGAGGCTCAGGATTGAGCGAGGGTTCCGAAGAGGGGCAGTCAGGAGACGTAGTCGGGGTAGCGGAAGGTCCGGTAACCAGGAGATCCAACACACGATGCAAACAAACCAGCGAGGGACAGACGAAAGGAGAGTCGAAGCCAGGCAGGAAGTCGGGAAATCGCTGGAGAGTCTTGCATGAATGCTGAGAACAATCTGGCACTGTGTGAACGGTGAGGAGAGTCTATATACCGGGTTAATTGGTGATCAGCGGCAACTGAGTGCAACAGGTGAGGAGAGTTGGGCTGATGAGAGGGGAGTGGCAGGCAGGCAGGTGAGGAGAAGGAGGGACCGGTGGAAAAGTACTGGGAGGTGAAGTGGATGAGAATGAGGAGAGGGCAGACTGTGACAGTTTCCCTTTCCCATTACTTTGTCTGTAGAAGGGTATTGACCCGAAATATCACCCATTCCTTCTCTCCAGATATGCTGCCTGTCCCGCTGAGTCACTCCAGATTTTTCTGCCCCTGTTAGGGTTAGGTTAGGTTCAGGTTTATTATTGTCACGTGAACCGAGGTACAATGGAAAGCTTTGTTCTGTATGCTTGCCAAACAGATCAGATATACTATACATAAATAAAATTAAATTAAACTAAAGTACAATGGTTAGAGCAAATGCAAATATACAAAATGCAGAATATTGCTCTCAGTATTGTAGCGCATAGTAACGTATCAGGTCTGTAGACAACGTCCAATGTCTTCAGTAGGTTAGAGGTGAATTGGACATTACCTTAACTTATGGAAAGCTCTGTCTTCTACACTAAAGAAATGAAATGCTTAATGGTAAGCAAAACACAAACTGTTGGTGGAACTCAGTTAGTCAGCATTTGTGGAGGGAATGGAGAGACAACATTTTCCGTCAAGCTTGCTTCAGACATATGGAACAGGGGAGAGAAAGCTGGAAAAGATAGGTGGAGTGAAGCAAACCCAGACAAATTATATGTGGATATGGATGAGGTGGGTAATTGGCAGATGGATGGAGATAGTGAAAATGGCTGGAGGTGGAAAAGATACAAAAGGGTGTAATATGGAAAGAAGTGGAGCAGTGAAGTGTAAAGCTGGAGTGAGGGATATGATGGAAGTGGGAGGGGAAAGATGGGGATAAAAATAAATATGGGACATGGGGATGGGAGAGGAGTGCCAAGGAGAAAAAGCAGCAAGGTGACGGGATGATGAAAGGGATGGGTAGGCATGGGGTGGGGAAACAGGAAAGGGAGGGGTTGTTGGGGAGAGGGGGGTGGAGCAGGTGCTACTTGAAATTGAACAATTCAGTGTTCAAGTCATTGGGTTGCAAGCCACCCAGGTGAGATATGAGATGTTGTTCTCACTTTGGCAATGGAGAAGGCCCAGAGCAGGAAGGTCAGAAGGGGAATGGGATGGGGAGTTATAAAAGGTCAACTGTGAATAGACACTAAAAGCTTGAGTAACTCAGTGGGACAGGCAGCATCTCTGGAGAGAAGGAATGGACAACGCTGCGGGTTGAGACCCTTCAACTGGGAGCTCCAGCAAGCCTTGGCGGACAGAGCGCGTGTTCGGCAAAATGGTCTCCAAGTCTATGCTTCACCTGAAACAAATTCTAATTTTCTCCTTCTACAGGTAACTTTCCCGTGTTTCCAGCATTTTCTGTTTTTGGTTGAGATTTCCAGCATCAGCATTATTTTTAATATCATTTAAGATGGTAAATAGCCCAAAATAACATAGACATTTGATTAATATCCCACCTAATCCCTCCTTTCAATTCCTCACTACTGCATCGGAATATCAACATGGATTATCATGTTTCAGATTCTGTCATGAGGCTTAGTTCCATAATGCTCTTTTTTTTCCCCTTTTACATTTTCTGGAATTTGGGCAACCCCTAGCAATTCAGCATTTTGAAGGGACCATTCCATTAGCAACTCCCTGGTTCATTCTCTGACTGGATAATGCAAAAAACTGAGGTTAGAGGCCAAAGTTGCAAATGTTGTAATTTAGTTACAGAGTATGGGGAGAGGGATGCAGGGGAGAGGGATTAAGTAGGTGTTAGAGAAGAAACACGTTGGCTTATATCTTCCCAATATTCAATCCCAAATTTTCAGCTCATCAAGCATAGCGTATCGATCAAGCAGTGTGACAAACAAAATATACTTAGATGAGATAGATGTGTAGTGTCATCAGTGTATATGTGTAATCTCACATTGTTTGCTGTTAATCAAACCACAAGACACTTGTAAAGGAAGAAGAGGAGGAGATTGAAGAGATTTGACGACTCTGGAATGAACAATATCATGGCAGGAAAAGAGATCATTACAGAGCCGAATCTGGCTACAATTATAGATATTAATGAAACCAAGAGAGAGCAGTCTCGTCCAACTAGGTGATGGAGGAAGCAAAGGACAAAAGCACACAGAAGTTCAATGGAGTTATCATTAACTGTTCTAGCTCAATCCTGCCAATTCCTGAGTTTTTTTCTTGAGGAGAAATATTTGTGTATTCCACACTGTCATTTAATCTCAGTATTGCTTTACATTACTTTATTAATATAATTATTTAGACTTCCGGTGGCGCTATGGTGGCTTAGGGCACGCATTATTCACCTCCGCACTGTTAAAACGCCGAAAAACTACTGAAAATCCAAACCGGACAGATCTAAAAATACTCACCGGCAGACGTTCAGCAGTCGCGTAAGTGACGTCATCAGAACGCAACCCCGTACTTTTAATAAATGAAAGGTAGGCGTCTGCCTAAACGCCCGAAACATCAACCGAAAGTTACTGAAGGCCAAGAAGAAGCCTCGACCTCGAGTATGGCACACCGAGAGGAAGCAGCATGGCAAACTCCAGGTTTGGTGCAGGAGATCCATTCAGCACTGTGTCAGGAGCTTTCGGCTGCGAAGGCAGAAATCTGTGGCAAGATTGACAAGATTGATGCCCGTATAGAGGAGGTGAATTCCGACCTGAAAGGGGAAATCCACAGGCTTGAAACCGACATCAGCCGTAAGTTGGAACCTATCCTTGCTTAACAGTCACCATAAAACAAAGCGAGGCTATTCGGGAATTGGAAACTACTGTGGCTTCAAATGTCAAGGCAACACACAGGCTGACGGCTGAGGTGGAACGTATCTCCGGGTTACTAGCCAAAGTAACAGAAAAATGTCTTGATTTGGAAGGGCGCTCTAAACATCAGAACCTAAGGATTGTTGGAGTGAAAGAAGGCAAAGAACTTGGCCGAAATCTTCGAGATTTCACGGCTCAACTACTTCAAGACGTACTCTCTTTGGATGAAAAACCTAGACTTGACCGGGCTCATAGAGCTCTGAGAGCCTGATCAGACAGCACAGCCCCACCAAGACATTTCATCCTGAGGGTACATCATTGCCATGTTCTAGAGGACATTCTGCAGAAAGTTGCCAACAACAGAAACCTAACTTTTTAAGGTGAAAACATACGAATCTTCAGAGATTTTCCTGCCGAAGTCATTAAGAAAAGAGCACTCTTCACCAAGTCGAGAGCTATTTTGAGGGACATACCAGACCTCCGATTTGGCCAAATTGAGAGTTACTTATATAGGGACTGAATCCTTTATTACCGATCCTGATAAAGCATTCAAGTCTGCCCAGGACACTGTTTGAGAAAGTTTTGGGAGAGAGGGAAGGGAAGAGGGAGAGATGGAAAAAGGAAGAGATGAGAGGGGGAGAGAGAGAACAATTGTGTGAGACAGGTTGGGAAAGCGTTGGAAAGTTTTGAGAAAGTCTTGGAAAGATTTGAGAAAGTTTTGGAAAGTTTTGAGAATGTTTTGGAAAGTTTTGGAGAACTTGAGAGGGAGAAAATGAGTGTGATAAACTGTTTGTAATCAATAAGTTGTTATAAATCTGCTGACTTAGAGTCGAATAATATGTCAAAACAGTATTAATAGAAAGTTAAGTAATAAGTGCCGTATATTAGTTAAACTTCTCAATATTCAACTACTTAGTTAGAGCACACCAAGATACTTACTTCTTGGGAATGTTGATTCCCTGACGGAATTAAATACTGTTAAACATTTTTAAGGTTTGTTCTGTTTAGTTTTTATTAACTCCTTAAGGTGCAGAGTTATTTAATATTATCTATCCTACGGAAGCTTTCACTAATCCAACCACCGTTGGGTGGTATTCACCAGCAGCATTCCTACATGCTGTAGTTTCTGTTATTTCTCTTTTTCACTTTATAATTTCTTTATTAAATATCTTATCTATCTTTACTAATGCACATTTTTCTTGGAGATATCTCTGGGGGATAGGGGAAAGGGGGATAGGGCTCACCCACCCAGCAATTAAAGGAAATATTTCAAAATTTAAATTAAACCAGATTCTCTCTGCAAAAAATTATTAGGGTTTTTCATTATACTAAGCAAAAAAATGTTGAATTTGGTGATAAACCACACAAGCAACTAGCTCGTCAACTCCGCAAATTAGAGAATGACCAAACAATACACAAAATTAGATCAGAAAAAGGAGATCTGCATACATTGCCTAATGATATTAATGAAAGATTCTTACAATTCTACCAAACATTATATTCATCAAAAACAACAGAATAGCCGATCCTGCAAAGATGAAAAGTTTTCTTGAGAATTGCAATCTCCCATTCCTTAATTAGGAGGAACGGGATGAATTAGGAGCAGAGATAACAACAAAAGACAGCGTAGAGACTATTAAATCATTGAAAAGTGGAAAACCTCCTGGCCCGGAAGGGTTTAGTAACGAATTTAATAAAAAATGTAATGATTTAATTTCTCCACGCTTACAAGCCCTTTATATTCAAGCATTTAAAGAACAGACTTTACCACAAACTCTTGCTGAATCAACTACTACATTAATTCCAAAAAAAGATAAAAATCTCGTGGAGCCTGGATCCTATAGGGCAATAGCCCTTTTAAATACGGATCAGAAGATACTAGCTAAGACTTTGGCTTGTAGATTAAGCTTGGTTATCGGTAAACTAATACATCCAGATCAAACTGGGTTTACACCTAAACGACACTCATTTTATAATTTGAGACGTTTGTTTAACATAATATATTCGCAGAGAATGCCAAATGAAGATCTAACAATTATTTCTCTAGATGCAGAAAAAGCTTTCGACCAAGTGGAATGACCTTATCTTTTCACAGTGTTGGAAAAATTTCAATTGGGAGAAAACTTTACTTTATGGGTGAAGCTTTTTTACACTAATCCGACAGCTAGAATACTGACAAATCAAATGCTTTCACCTAAATTTTATTTATCGAGGGGTAACGGGCAAGGATGTGCCCTTTCTCCAATGTTATTCGCTTTAGCCATAGAACCTCTTGCCGAGAGTATCAGGTCCCATTCAGGCATTTATGGATACAATACCAAATATACCACCAATAAAATCTCGTTATATGCAGATTATGTATTTTTATACATTACTAATCCCCATGTTAGTATTCCAAATGTTCTAAACATTATAGAACAATTTGGTTCTTTCTCTGGTTGTGGGGTGAGTAAGCAGACTTTTGATGTAGGTGGGGGCAAGCCCGTTAAGGGCTTTGTAGACATAAAGAAAGATCTTGAAATTTATTCAGAACCGCACAGGGAGCCAGTGGTGAGAGGCCAGAATCGTGGTGATGTGGTCCCTTTTTCGGGTGCTCGTCAGGAGTCTCACTGCGGCGTTTTGGACCAGTTGCAGGTGGGACGGGGAAGATTGGCTGATGCCAATGTAAAGGGAGTTGCAGTAATCGAGGCGGGTGGAGATAAATGTGTGGATGATCTTTTCGAGGTCATCAAACTGGAGGAATTGTTTTATTTTAGCTATCGTCCGAAGCTGGAAGAAGCTAGCTCTTCACCTTTTTTAATTTTAAGTCCTGTCCAAAAATGTTAGTTGGAGGTCTTTTATGTGGTGGGTGGGGAAGGGGGAAACTTTATTTCTTAGTCCCCTACCTGGTCGGAGAGGCAGCATCCCTCTGAGATGCTTCTTCTCCCCGTCCTCGCGGCCTACCATCGAGAATGGAGCGGCGTTTCCTGTCGGGAACGGCCGGGACTACAGCTTCGGCGGCGGCGCAGTGCTGGGACACCATCATGGAGCGGGTGATGCCTTACCGGGTCGCCGTGCGGTAAGCTCCAGAGCGCTGTGGCCGCCGACTCCCAACATCGCGGAGCTGTGGCTGCGGGCGTCCGGCCATGGGCGGCGCTGGATTTGGAGCGCCGCGGAGCCTGGGATCGAGTTCGCCGGGGTCGGAGCTGCCCCGGTCTCCGGGGAGGAGGCAGCCGCTCCAGACCTTCCAAGCCGCTGAGGAATGTTTCACCCGACGCCGGAGTTCCATCTTCAAGGCAAGAGGGCCCTGAAAATTATCGGACTGGCTGCAAGGCCACAAATGGGCCCCGACCTCGGGTGTTTCACAGAGGAAGAGGACTTAACTTTCTGGTGCCTTTCCCCACAGTGGAATTTTTTGATTCTGCTGTGGGGGGACGTTTGTGTTGAACTCTATAATGTGTTGTGTCCATTTTTTATTTTTTTTAACCTTTTTCTATGGTTTGTATGGAAACTTATTATATATCTTATGTAAAGCACTTTGGTGTCAATGCGAGTTGACTTAAAACATGCTATATAAATAAAACTTACTTACTTTACCACGGCATTGACTTGTTTGTCAAATTTCAATGCTGAGTTAAAAATCACGACAAAGTTATTGACGTGAGGTTTGAGTAATGGGTAAGGCTTCCAAGGCTGCCTGTTATCATTTTGATTTAATCCGAGGGGCCAAGAAGGATGACCTCAGACTTACTCTCGTTAGTTGGAGGAAGTTCTGGGCCATCCAACACTTTATATACTCGAGGCAGTGGATAAGGTTCTGTAGATTTGATCGGTTTTTGGGCTTCAGGGGGAGATAGAGTTGTGTATCGTCTGCATAGCAATGGAAGGAAATGCCGTGCCTTTGATTGACTTGGCCTAAGGGGAGCATATACAGGGAGAAGAGAATGGGGCCAAGGATAGCTGGGGAGGAGAAAGAGTTGCCTTATTAGGGATATTAGGAATGTCAGAGGGCTGCCCTAAGTTAACGATATTCCTAAGACGCTTCCTTGACTATGGTTTAATAACTGCGAAAAAACGTATACTTAAATTCTTGAAAAAGATCACAGGTCCCACAGTGAAAATGTGGATCGCAGAAATGACCGAGACACTACATTTAGAAAAATTAAAGCTTGTTTTGTCTGACAAACCATATAAATTTTCCAAAATATGGTCTCATTTCATTGAATTTCTTCAACAACATAATGGTTGAACACAAATTCAAAACCGACGCTAGGGTCGGGTGAGCGGGCGTAGGGAAGGGTAGTGGGATATATCTCCGCTTTTTTTCACTTCTTCGTTAGTTCAGGGATTTATCTTTTTTCTTTTTCGTATCTTTTTCGAAATTTTCTTTTTCCTTTCTTCTTCCTTTCCCTTCTTTCCTTTTTTCTTTTTTCCGATTTACTTATTAGTTTATAAAATGTTAAAACTGAAGCTGTACGAAAATTGTATAATTGTTATGTCGATTACTTTCTCCTTGTACAATTGCTTCTAATAAAATAAATATTTAAAAGAAAGAAATATTTATGTATTCCACACTCATTTAATCTCAGTATTGCTTTACATCACTTTATTATTACAATTATTAATACATTTGGGAATTTGTTCAGTAGGCAACAAAGAATTCAAACAAAAAGAATCAATTGAAAATGAATATTATTGTTAAAAATAAATCAGTGTTGGTGAAGGTAAACACAAACTTTCTGAACATTGATTTCCTTGTGATTAGATTTTCTTTTCTTTTGAGGCTTGATTGGAGTTAATCGCTTGAGGCATGTTGTACGGTCCTCTTTCAGGATTATGTATGCATGAGAGGATTTGTGGTAAATGTCGGTCTCTAGCAAAGTGATATGTTAGAATTGGAAAAGTGCAACTAGAAAGCGGGGAACTAGGAGATTTGATGTCCAGTGCAACTCAAGACTAAGAGGCCCAGTGATTTTCCTTTTAAACTTATGTGAACGAAAATACATTGGTATTTTGAAAACATAATGTGTAAAAATGTTCTTTCTTTATTTTAATATTCAGAGTGTTAAATCTGGAATTAAACAACGACAGGGATGTACAGCGAATCCATGGAAGTGGAATTAACAGTCTTGATATTGATCCTGTTGAGCAAAAGTAGTGAGTATAACTATCAATGTACTGCATATCTATATTACTAAAAGTCTGATCTTGACCACTTCCTTTCGTTCTGTATATATATTTAGAAAAAAACGTTGCCACTTACAGCTGTGATTTTTGGCCATCTTACTCAGAGTCCCCCTCCGCTGTGCAGGGCAAGAGGATTTTTCCCATCAATGAAAAATAAAAGAGTTATTAGTGTTTAAAAAGGGTGAGATTCTCTCTCGTGAAGGCCACGCCCCTTCCGGAGGGACTATAAAACCCGGAAGTGTTGAGTGCCTCAGTCAGTCTCTGCAAGATGGGGAAGCGAAAGGGTCACATCTCTCAGTCTGAGCTGTGAATAACACTGAACACATGTCTACTAAACTGTGAGTGGTTTTATGGACCTTGAGTGCCCTTAATGTGGTTTGAAAATTAAAATGTGGTTGGTTTGAAGTGAAGCACAGTAAATGGCTGTTGGTGGCGGTTGGTTTGAAGTGAAGCACAGTAAATGGCTGTTGGTGGTGGTTGGTTTGAAGTGAAGCACAGCAAATGGCTGTTGGGGGTGGAAACCTGACAACTTCCAGTTTGCAATATATACTGATTTTAGATACAACGCTACCACTTACGGCTGTGATTTTTGGCCATCTTACTCAGTCCCCCTCCACTCATCAGGTGCAGAGGATTCTTCCCATCAATGAAAAATAAATGTGTTATTAGTGTTTAAAAATGTTGAGAATCTCTCCTGTCAATCGCGCCATGAAGGCCGTGCCCCTTCCGGTGGGAGGGGGGAGGAATTATAAAACCCGGAAGTGTGGGTGTGGTTCAGTCTCTTGCAAGATGGGGGAGGGAGAGGTCATGATTATGTCTGAGCTGTGAATACACTGAACACACTGAATGTCTACTGAACTGTGAGTGTGGTGTTTATGTGGTGTTTTGTGTGGTTTTATGGTGGTTTCACCCTGCTTGAAATGGTATGAAACTGCATTTGAATATGGTGGCCTTGCACCCTACATGAAATGGTATGACACTGCATTTGAATTTGGTGGCCTTGCACCCTGCATGAAATGGTATGAAACTGCATTTGTTGCACAGGGTATTGGTGAGACCACATCTGGAGTATTGTGTACAGTTTTGGTCTCCAAATCTGAGGAAAGACATTCTTGCCATACTTGACGTGGTATGAAACTGCACTTGAATTTGGTGGACTTGCACCCTGCTGGAAGTGGTATGAAACTGCACTTGAATTTGGTGGCCTTGCACCCTGCTTGAAATGGCATGAAACTGCACTTGCATTTGGTGGCCTTGCACCCTGCTTGAAATGGCATGAAACTACACTTGAATTTGATGGCTTTGCACCCTGCTTGAAATGGCATTTCAAGGAAGAGTCAACTGCCAGCCCACCAGCCGTGAGTGAGCTGCTAGCACATCAGGCTTGAGTGACTGTGCTGCCACCCCAAGAATCCATTTGGCCCACAATGTCCATACTAGCCTTCTGGAAACCAGTCCCTTCAGCCCACAACGCCCATACTAGCGCTCCAGACCCCCCACCCCCACCCCCCCACTGGCTACCAATATTGGAATTGGTGGAGAGGTGGAATATTGTGTTGGGGACCAGCCCTCCCGTGTGAACATGGGACCTAACGGGTCCCACTTAGTCTAGTCTATATTACTAAAAGTCTGATCTTGACCGCTTTTGGCCCACTGTGGTGCGATTTCTGATAGAACGCTGCCACCTAAGGCTGTCATTTTTGGCCATCTCGCTCAGAGCCCACGTCCGCCTTCCTGGACCAGAGGACTATTCCCATCGATGAAAAATCAGAGAAAAATTAATGTTTTTAAAACATTTGCCATTCTCTCTGCTGCCCCTGCTGGAGGGAGGGGGAGGGACTATAAAACCAGGAAGTGGTGTGCCTCACTCAGTCTCTGCAAGATAAAGTAAGCCAGAGGGTCACGTCTCTCTGAGATCTGAATAACACTGAACACATGTATATTCTACTGTGAGTCCCCTTAATGTGGTTTGAAAATGAAAATATGGTTGGTTTGAAGTAAAAAGGCACTGCCTGCAAATGGTTGTTTGGGTGCTTTGGCTTGAAGTTGAAAGGCACTACTTACAGCAAATGGTGGTTTGGGTGCTTTGGCTTGAAGTTGAAAGGCGCTACTTACTGAAAATGGTGGCTTGGGTGCTTTGGCTTGAAGTTAAAAGGCACTTCTTACGGCAAATGATGGTTTGGGTACTTTGGCTTGAAGGTGAAAGGCACTACTTACTGTAAATGGTGGTTTGGGTGCTTTGGCTTGAAGTTGAAAGGCACTACCTACTGCAAATGGTGGTTTGGGTGCTTTGGCTTGAAGTTAAAAGGCACTATTGCAAATGCACTTACTTCCTATTTGCATTATATTGATTTTAGATAAAAACGCTACCACTTACGGCTGTGGTTTTTGGCCATCTTACTCCTTCCCCCAGCAGGTGCAGAGAATTCTTCCCATCAATAAAAAATAAAAGTGTTATTAGTGTTTAAAAAATGTTGAGAATCTCTCTCCTGTCAATCACGCCATGAAGGCCACACCTTTTCCGGTGGGAGGGGGAGGGATTTATAAAACCCGGAAGTGTGGGTGTGGCTCAGTCTCTGCATGATGGGGGAGGGAGAGGTCACGACTCTGTCTGAGCTGTGAATCAACTGAACACACTGAGTGCCGACTGAACTGTGAGTTTGGTGTTTTGTGTGGTTTTATGGTGGTTTTACCCTGCATGAAATGGTATGAAGCTGCATTTGAATTTGGTGGCCTTGCACCCTGCTTGATATGGAATGAAACTGCACTTGAATTTGGTGGCCTTGTACCCTGCTTGAAGTGGAATGAAACTGCACTTGAATTTGGCGGCCTTGCACCCTGCTTGAAGTGGTATGAAACTGCACTGAATTTGGTGGCCTTGCACCCTGCTGAAAGTGGTATGAAACTGCACTTGAATTTGGTGGCCTTGGATCCAGCTTGAAGTGGTATGAAACTGCACTTGAATTTGGTGGCCTTGCATCCTGCTTGAAGTGGTATGAAACTGCACTTGAATTCGGTGGCCTTGCACCCTGCTTGAAGTGGTTGGAAACTGCACTTGAATTCGGTGGTCTTACACCCTGCTTGAAGTGGTAGGAAACTGCACTTGAATTCGGTGGCCTTGCACCCTGCTTGAAGTGGTATGAAAGTGCACTTGAATTTGGTGGCCTTGCACCCTGCTCAAAGTGGTAAGAAACTGCACTTGAATTTGGTGGCCTTGCACCCTGCTTGAAATGGTAGGAACATGGATTTGAATTTGGTGGCCTTGCACCCTGCTTGAAATGGAATTTCAAGGAATAGCCATGAGTCAACTGCCAGCCCACCAGCTGTGAGTGAGCTGCCAGCAGATCAGGCTTGTGGGACTGAGCTGCCACCCCAAGAACCCATACCAGCGCTCCAGAAAGCCCCCCACTGGCCACCAATATTGTAATTGGTGGAGAGGTGGAATATTGCTTCGGGTGACCAGCCCTCCCGTGTGAACATGGGACCCAACGGGTCCCACTTAGTCTAGTCTCTAATAAAATTTAAATTTTCTTCAGAGTTTCTATTTACTGCTGAGGAATCAATAGGCACAAATTCCTTTGAGAAATGATTTAAATGGAGTTATGAGTAACTATCAAATCTTAATCTTTGAAAATTGTGTGCTTCTCTCCCATCCAGGAGTAAATATAACTGTGCATTCAAAACCTTTTGTCATTTATTATATAATATAAGCATCATTTTATATCTTAACCTTTGCGGGTGGCACGGTGGCGCAGCGGTAGAGTTGCTGCCTTACAGTGAATGCAGCACCGGAGATCCGGGATCGATCCCGAATACGGGTGCTGTCTATACGGAGTTTGTACGTTCTCCCCAAGACCTGCGTGGGTTTTCTCTGAGATCTTCAGTTTCCTCCCACACTCCAAAGAAGTACAGGTTTGTAGGTTAATTGGCTTGGTAAATTGAAAAATTATCCCTTGTGGGTGTATGATAGTGTTAGTAAGTGGGGATCGTTGGTCGGCCTGTTTCCGCGCTGTATCTCTATCTAAACTAAACTAACCTAACCTACAATTTAAAAAACTCTTTTCTCCCACTGTTATATTAAATTGTGGAAAAACCATGAAGAACTCAAAAAGAGTCAATTGAAAATGCATCACTAACTTTTCTCCCCAGTGATGTTATGAGGTTTTTCCTCTGCACTGTCTGTTTTTACCTCAGGTTTCAATATTTGTAATTTTTCACATTTTATTTAAATAATTAATCAAAAGATGAAATGTCTACATTGTTCTTAATGAAGGGTCTTATCACAATGCAAATTGATTTGAATACTTTGTCACATGTGACAAGTCTCAGTGAAATTCTTTGCTTGCATACCCAAGGTATGTAAATAGTCGCCCATAAAGGGCGCTAACAAAGTTACAAAGTACCCCTGCACCAGGTCCCCCTTTGTTAACTCTCCCTCCCCAGCGCCAGGTCCCCCTTTGTTCTATCCTCCCCCCTCCCTCCTGGTAGTCCCCCCACGCTGGGTCCTCCTTTGTTCCTTCCCTCAGCAGCAGCGTCCTCACTCCACGTGGTTCGTCCTCGTCCATCAGTCGGCGCCCCCATTGCCAGACCGACCTCTCCACAATCGCTGCCGGGTCCTCTCCAGACGCCTCCGTGGCGTGCTGACCCAGGTCCCAGCCGCGGGGTCCGTTGACTCGCGCCATGCGGGCATCGACCTTGGCCGCAGGCTCCACCAAGCCAGGCTCCATCAGCTACGTGTTCCGTCGGCCGTGGGCGCCAACTCATGGTTCTCCAGCCTCGGCTACTCCGCGACTCACCGCTAGTAGATTGGGGAATGGGGAAGTTGATGGGGTTATGAGAGGATATTTTACAATGTGGATGGGATTTGA
This sequence comes from Amblyraja radiata, assembly GCF_010909765.2. Taxonomy (NCBI): domain Eukaryota; kingdom Metazoa; phylum Chordata; class Chondrichthyes; order Rajiformes; family Rajidae; genus Amblyraja; species Amblyraja radiata. The sequence goes on from NC_045956.1 coordinate 122,247,431, forward strand.
TGATTAGCATAGACATTTAGCTTTAAGGCCTGTGTCCATGCTGTATCACTCTGACTTCACACGTCCATGAAAATTTTGTTTAGTTTAGAGATACAACGTGAAAACAAGCCTACCATTGCTGTCCATCGGTCACCCGTACACTACCCCTATGTCATCCCACTTTTGCATCCTATACATTAGGAGCAATTTACAGAAGACTATTAACCTGCAACCATGCATGTCTTTGGGATGTGGGAGAGCACCCAGAGGAAACCCACGTGGTCACATGGGGAACATACAACCTCCACACAGATGGCACCCGTAGTTAGGATCAAACCCAGGTCTGGTGCTGTGAGGCAGCAGCACTACCGCTGCTCCACTGTGGTCATTGACAGGAAAATCTTCATCCATAAATTTTCAAGTTGTAACTTGTTTTCCAAGGAAACTACCAGATACTTTTAAGAATTGGAATCTATATGGTACTGGATGAGCAAACTATGAAGGGCAGAATAGGCATCCTGTTTGAAACTAAAATGTAATGTTCTTGAAATAGCACAAACAGCTACACTGTGCCTATCCTACAATTTTCCAGTTTTAGTCCAGACACACTGAGTTGGTTGCATTATTTTACTATTATTAAATCTTGTTTATACTTTTAGCATGTTGTCTGGTGGATCAGATGGTGTTATTGCAATATATGATTTGGAGAATGCCACAAAAAAGCTACAGTATACCTGCAAGGCAATCTGTACAGTGGGCAGGTAAGAACATTTTATCAATAATGTGCTAACCATGCCATTTTAAATGTGATTGTTGATATAAAATAATATATATACAAATTATATTTTTAAAGGTCGCATGGTCATGTGCACAAATTTAGCGTGGAGACGGTTCAGTGGTATCCTTGCGACACCGGCATGTTTACATCAAGCTCTTTCGATAAAACCTTGAAAATATGGGATACAAATAGACTGCTGGTAAGTATAAATAGAAAGTAATTCTCAAGATATATAATATAATTGTTTTCAAAGGCCAGATATACTATCTGATTACTTTGGATATATGCAATAGATTTAGTATAAAAACTCTATAATTACTCGTTTGCAGTGCAATATTCTGATTATAGTCATAGAGTGATACAGTGTGGAAACAGGCCCTTCGGTCCAACTTTTCCACACCAGCCAACATGTCCCAGCTACACTAGTCCCACCTGCCTGCGTTTGGTCCATATCCCTCCAAACGTGTCCTATCCATGTACCTGTCCAACTGTTTCTTAGATGTTGGGATAATCCCAGCCTCAACTCTCTCCTCTGGCAGCTTGTTCCATACACCCACCAACCTTTGTGTGAAAAGGTTACTCCTCGGATTCCTATTAAATCTTTTCCGCTTCAACTTGAACCTATGTCACGGAAGCCAGTGGAGGCCACGGAAGGCAGTGGAGGCCAAGTCACTGGATGAATTTAAAAGAGAGTTAGATAGAGCTATTGGGGCTAGCAGAATCAAGGGGTATGGGGAGAAGGCAGGCACGGGTTACTGATTGTGGATGATCAGCCATGATCACAATGAATGGCGGTGCTGGCTCAAAGGGCCGAATGGCCTCCTCCTACACCTATTTTCTCTGTTTCTATGTCCTCTGGTCCTCGATTCCTTTACTCTGGGCAAGAGATTCTGTGCATCTACCCGATTTATTCCTTTCATGATTGCTGATAGGTTTCTGGTATGTCAGCCCCCAAAGCCAGTGGGTATTAGATTATGTAAGCAATGAACTGCAGGTGAATTTGGTTGGTATGACAGGTGTGATCTTTTCCCTGTTGATATGCATTGTCAATACAAATAAAACCAGTAGGGGTCATCAGATACCAATGAGGAAGTAGAGCTTTCAGGGATTCTGCATCCAGAAGTTACATATCAGAGATTCAACAAACTGGAGAGATTTTTGGAAATACAGGAAATAAGTGATTTTCAAGTCTTGAAAATAAAACAGCAACACCAGTAAATTGTATTTACAAAGCATCTTTCATTATTATTGAACATCCCAAGACATTTTGTTCTAATGTTATCAAACAAAAGAAGGAAATAACGGAGCAGATGAGCAAATTCTTGGTTAAGGGAGTCATTGTAAAGCGGCATTTAAATTAGGAACAATGGGGAAAGGGAGCAGGAGAGGGATTTCCTGATCTTGGGGCTCTGCCAGCAGTGAGCACAGTTGTCAAAGATGGAGCAATTAAAATTAGAGATGCACTAAATGTCACAGAGATCTCAAACAGCCATACGAGGTTACGGAGATGCATTGGAAAAGGCATTTGAGAATGGAGTTTATGATGGGGAATGAGGTTATTAGCTTCCCAACATTTTTACTAGGGAACTTTATTGGATGTTAGAGTCTGACAATTTAGGCGCCATGGAAGAATCAAGGGCTGTTATGGTGAGGTTGAGCTGAATGACATCAGTATACATGTATTTTCATTCTCATTACTATAGAGTAATGAGTAGGTAGATAATTGGAGGAGGGCAGGAATAAATCAGGATTCCAAAGATACAATGTAGGAGTAGGAAAATTAGCCATTTTTAAAGATTCTGCAACAGCGAGTCAATTGAATGAGACAAGTGCAGATCATTCAACCAAATTGTGAAGGAAAGAGTTTGTATGGTTGGGTCTAATATGCAAAGGGATGTTGAAATTGGTGAAGAGGGAGGAATGAGAAAACAGAAATGATCTTTGTGTTTTACACATGCAGCAATTTGCATGTAATATCTCTCCAGACAGATCTTGTTAGTAAACATTCCATCTAGTACTGAGGTATTCAAATCAGGTAGAACTCAGATTTGGCCTCTGCTCCATGCTAGTTGGCTAAAAGCATTCAGTGCGATGATGGTGATATAATTCTATGTGACTGTTGAAAGCTTCTGTATTTTGTTGTTGTTTGAGAGAAAATACAAGAAATCTATCCAGTACAAAGCAATTTCAGATATTTTGTTTCCATTCAGACCATTCGTTTGTAGCTATTAAACTAACCACAGGAAAAGTGCTAGCCCATCCAAATGTGCTTGACTCTTTTATTTCCTTTGTTTTTGCTCTTTACAAGCAAAATTTCCATTTAAATTTCTACAAGGATATTCTATGAACGAGAATATATGGTGATAAATCTTTATTCTGTCTTTTTGATTTGCTGTTCTATTGTGTTGGCTCCATCATTACACTGAGTACAGATTGATTATGTAATTAACAGATAAACAGAACTTCAAGTCTAAAGGTGGGTATTAGGCGGATAGCAGGAGAATTAGTGGGTAGTAGATGCCACATTATTGCCGACTTCATAAGGAGATGTGTGGAGGAGTGCGTTGGTGCCAACACCATCTGATTGTTCCCCATCTATAAGCCTTGGTTGATCCAGGAGATCCGTAATCTACTGAGGACCAGATCTGCGGCATTCAAGTCAGGCAATCCAGAGTCATACAACATGTCCAAGTACAATCTCCAGAAGGCCATCAAAAATGCAAAGAGACACTTTTGGAGTAAACTGGAGACTCAGGCAGCTCGAGCTCGACAACTGTGGCAGGACTTACATGAGGTGAAACCAAGTAGCTCAAGTGACAGTAAAACATCACTCCCAGATGAGCTCAATACTTTCTACGCTTGGTTCGAAAAGAAGAACAACAATGTAAGATCATGGGGCCTCCACAGAACCTAACGACCCTGTGATCTCAGTCCCCGAGGTTGATGTCAAAAGATCCTTTTCTAGTGTGAACCTTAATGGTTTACCTGGTTACGTTCTCAATACTGGAGAACAAGATGACCTGCTTTAATGACTACCGACCACTGGCACTCACGTACATTATGATGAAGTGCTTCGAGAATTGGTTTTGATGCAAATCAGCTCCTGCCTCAATATTGACATGGATCCACTTCTATCGGCACAATTCTAGCAGATGCTGCCTAACTGCTTCTCCAATCTGTACTGGACCACTTAAACATCAGCAACACATACACCAGGCTGTTATATATCAACTACAGTGTTCATCACCATCATCCTTTTCATATTAATATTCATATTATTAATATAAACTTTATTTAATGAAATATTAAGTACTTAAAAGTAGTTTTTCTGAAATAGCAAAGTTTTTATGCACTATGTCTAGTAGTAGGCCCCCCCTCGGTCATGACTGACCATGGGTGATGCATCCTAGTTTGCAGGTGATGTGTGGTCGGATGCAAGCCTGGGTGATGTCATATGGAGGACAGGCTGTTGCCCATGCAGCACGTCACCCCTCTCCACATTGCTGATCGATCCAAAGGGATAGCAGGGCCGTTATAGTTTGGCACCAGCGCCGTCGCAGGAGCTGCCAGAGCGAGGTTGTAGACAACGACAAACTACCTTAGGGGCTCTGACTCCAGATTTTCTTGAGGTTTACTGCAGGAGCCTTTTCCATGACTGGATATGGCCACAAGGCAATGGCGGTTTTAAATCAGAGTTTTCCCTCTCCTAGATGGACCGCCTTCCCAGGCTGATGAGCCCCATCTGCTCGAGACTTATGGGGGCGGGAGCGTCTACCTGTGCAGGTCTATAGCACCTGCCCACTGCCCTCATGACGGAAAGCTTATTTATACATGTTATAAGCCATTTAATAATAATAATTTGTAAACAATTGTTGTTACTGATTTTGGAATATTGGATTGTAAATGTAACGGAATGGCAAAGCAGCAGCTTCTGCAGAGAAACAGGGATCCACAGCAAGCTCTGGATTCCCACGTTTCTGTAGCACATCAATAGTCCAGAAGCTGCTTTCACTTTAATGGTGAATTGAAGGCAAACTCTGACAGTTTTGCGCTCCTTAAAATCACAAAATCCTATTCAGTTTTTGAAGCATGGAAATTGTTTCCTATTACAGAAGTATCGCAGTACTGTTTTGTATGACAATTAAATGAAATTGTGAAATACTGTTTCAACTGCAATTTTTTTTCACATAATCTAAAATTGCTTTCTATTCATACAATGCCCTTTGTGAAGAGTTGAGTGAATTTTTTAGAAAATCAATAAAACACATTTTATTTTACAGCCTGCTGAAGTGTTTACCTTTGAAGGAACAGTCTACTGTCATCATATGTCACCAATTGCAACCAAACACTGTCTGATAGCTGGTTAGTATAATTATATGTTGTTGTATAATACAGCAAGGTAGTTTGCAATGTTATTTTTTTTTTCCGATTAAAATAATCTACTAAGTGCTCCCCAGAGATTCATTTCTTGAGGAACCTCAGGCTGGGATGAAACCTATGATGGAACTTTAGTTTCGTTTATTATTATCACGTGTACCGAGGTACAGTGAAAAGATTTGTGCTTCGTGCTATCCAGTCAATGGAAAGATTATACATGATTACAATCGAGCTGTTCACTGTGTACAGATACAGGATAAAGGGAATAACATTTAGTGCAATAAGTCCAGTAATGTCTGATTAAAGATAATTTGAAGGTAGACAAAAATGCTGGAGAAACTCACAGGGTGAGGCAGCATCTATAGAGCGAAGGAAATAGGCAACGTTTCAGGTCGAGACCCTTCTTCAGACTCAAAGATAGTTTGAAGGTCTCCAATAAGGTAGATGGATAGTCAGGACTGCTCTTTAGTTGGTGAGAGGATGGTTCTATTGCCTGATTACAGCAGGGAAGAAGCTGTCCCTGAATCTGATGGTATGTGTTTTCAAACTTCTGTAACTCTTGCCGGATGGGAGAGGGGAGAAGCGAGAGTGACCGGGTGAGATTGGTACTTGATTATGCTAGTGGCCTTGCCGAGGCAGTGTGAAGTGTGGATGGAGTCAATGGAATTGTGGGATGAGACAGCTGGGAAAGAACTACCAGCACATTGTCAACTTCCTAACCATAGAGCTCCCTTTTTCTCTGTAACCAAACTATTGCATTACAGCTATGACACAGACATCTACCTGACAAAATGGAAACCTGGCCAGGTTGGCCTCGCCATGACAAATAAATCTGGTCAGTTGTACCATTTGTTGTCTTTGAATCAATAACAAAGATGATTAATTTTGTCAACAAGGGTGCTGTCAAGTGGTATTTACTCACCAATAACTTGCTCAGAAATTAAATAACTTGCTCAGCCATTCATTCTGAAGAGTGAGTCATGTTATAAGGTCATAAGTAATAGGAGCAGAATTAGGCCATTCGGTCCTTCAAGTCTACTCTGCCATTCAATCGTGGGAGATATTAAAGGAACATTCAAGTCATGTATTTATTAATTGATATTGGACTTTAAATATTCAGTGAGAAGAATTACTATGGGATTACTTTCTTTAAACAAATGGCTTATTGCTTTCTTTGTTTCAGTTGGTACCAAGAATCCTAAAGTACAGCTGTGTGATCTTAAATCTGGATCCTGCACACACGTTCTGCAGGGTGAGTATTTAACCAGAAATCTAAGAATTGATAATCAGATTTAAATTAGTTCCTTATACAGTGTTAGTGCGATCTGACTTTTGTCAGCTGGACAGCACTAAAATGAAAATATTCCTCATGTCAGGGAGCATTTGTGGAGAGAGAGAAATAGTTAATGTTGCAGACCATTCATCTAAATGAAATTGCACGTGATTTCAATGCGCTTCATTATTGTAGCCTGTTTGCAAGATTTACTGAAACCAGTAAAAGTTCATAACATAAGGTAGCTACTATCAAAATATTTTTAACAAAATCATTTTGGCAATAGGATTTATATGCTTCTGGCACTGAAGAAAAAGATATTTGAAAATTAAATCATAGCCCTTTATCCGAAATGTTTAATGCCACAGCCTAAAAATTAAATTGCAATAATATTTTGATGAAATAAAAAACAAATGCTTGTAGGACATAAGGTAAAGGCAAACTCTTTGGGTGAAGGCCATGGTTCTACAAAATAATAAACTTAAAGGTGAATGTAATAATAAAATTAGTTAATCATCAAATCTAAATCATTCACCACCACCTCCGGGATCCATCACTAGTTACATCTTCCCATCTCTACCCCTTTCTGCTTTCCACAGACACCATTCCCTCCACAACTCCCTGGTTAACTCATCCCTTCCCACTCAAACCCGCCCCTCCCCAGGTACTTTCTGCAGCAACCGCAGGAGATGTAACACCTGTCCCTATACCTCCTCCCTCATCTCCGTTAAAGGATCCCGACAATCCTTTCCGCTAAGGCCGAGATTCACTTGCACCTCATCCAGGTGTGGACTCCTATTTTTCGGCGAGACTAACCGCAGGCTTGGTGATCATTTTGCTGAACTCCTCTGCTCAGTCCAACTAGGCCTATAGGGCGCCGTCCTGTATGGTATGGCTGCCCAGCCTGCAGCTGTCCGTCTTTTCATCTCTTTTTTTTATTTTTAGTTAAAAGTATTTTTGTTATGGAGTTCTAGTCTTTTTTATGTGGGGGGGGGGGGAAGGGGGAAAAGGGGGAAACTACCTTTCAGGGTCCCTACCTGGTCGGAGAGGCTGCTTTTCTCCGGGCTGCACCGTCGAACCGTCCTCGCGGCCTACCAGCGGGCCTGGAGTGGCGTTTTCCTGAGGGGACCGCCCAGAACCTCGGCTTCGGTGGCGGCACAGCGCTGGAGCGCTATTGAGGAGCGGGCGATGCCTTGCCCGGGTCGCCGCGCTGGAACTCCGGTGAGCTAAAAACATCGCGGAGCTGCGGTTCTGCGGAGCGGCCAGCCGCGGGTGGCAGCGCTGAACTTTTCATCGGGAGCCTGGGATCTCGCAACGAGATCGCCAGTAGTGGAGCTCCATCCGGCGCGGCCTTGTTGGCTTCGGAAGCCGCGGTCTCGAGTAAGGAGGCGGCCGTTCCAGGTGTCCCAAGCCGCCGAGAGGATTCTCCCGACGTCGGAGCACCATCACCCGGCGAGAACGGCCTGGAACATCGGGCCTCCATAGCGGCGACTGCGGAGGCCTCAATAGGCCTGACTATGGGTGGACATGGGGATGGGACTGGACTTCGTGCCTTCCCTCATAATGGAAACCATTGTGGGGGGATGTTTTTTATGTTAAAGTTCTTTATTATTGTCATGTTTGTATTCTTTTTTTATGTGCTGCATTGGCAACAAGAATTTCACTACACCTAGGTGTATGTGACTAATAAAGAAACCTTTGGACCTTTGAAACCTTTGAAACCTTCGATCTCCCGGTTGCTAAACACTAACTCCCTCTCCCACTTCTGAGCTGGACCTCCTCCACTTTCAGAGTGAAGCCCAATGCAAATTGGAGGAAAAACTCCTCATATTTCGCTTGGGCAGCTTACAAGCCATGAATATTGATTTCTCTAACTTCAAGTAACCCATGCTTTCCCTATCTCTCTGTCCCTCCCCCATCCTAGTTCTCTGACTCGTTTCCTTGTCATCCTGATTAAATAATACTGATTGTATGCCTCGTTGCCATCTTCCCCAAAGCTAACAATATACCATTCTACATTTCCTTGACCATCGTCCCCTTCCATCTGTGTTTTCACACCTTACCTTTTATTTCTCTATGTCTCCCTTTCCCCTGACTCTCAGTCTGAAGAAGGGTCTCGACCCAAAATGTCACCCATTCCTTTTCTCCAGAGATGCTGCCTGGCCCACGGAATTACTCCAGCATTTTGTGTCCACGGAATAAACCAGTCTCTGCAGTTCTTTCCTACACAAAATAATTCATTGGTTCTCTTTCAGATTGCAACATGGAATGTCTTATTTAATAAACATCAAAATAAAAAATAAGTACTTATCTAAGGCAGCACAGTGGTGTACCTAGTAGAGCCACTGCTTGCTTACGTCAGAGACTCGGGTTCAATCCTGACCTCGGGTGCTGGACGCACTAGTTTCTTCCCATAGCCCAAAAACCTGTGGGTTGGTAGGTTAATTGGCATTGTAAATTCTCCATAGTGTGTAAGTGAGTGGTAGAATCTGGGAATAGTTGATTAGAATATGGGGGGGGGGGGGGAATGAGGTTAATGCAGGATCAGTGTAAATGGATTGTTAGCATCGACCCAATGAGGAGAGGAGATTGTTTCTGTACTGTATCCATTTGACTGTATGGGTGATTTATGTGCTCCTTAATTTTTTTTCTCCCCAACTATCAAACCCATGTTCTCCCTTAGGCCACAGGGGTGAAGTGTTATCTGTGAAATGGTCACCACGTCATGAACATATACTAGTAACAGCAAGGTAAATGTTCTTATTGATTATCTCTTTATATCTAGCATTCCACATATTCCTGATAATGTGCGAAAAATTCCTTAAAGTTATTAATAAGTTCGCAAAATGATAAATTCATCTTTTGCCAGCTTCTCGGACAACTTTCTCCATTCCATTTTTCTCGAAATGATAACAAAGATAACTTTGATGATGCAGTAATGTAAAAAGGGTGAAAGCTTTTTATATCTCCCAGATTTGTTTTGTCATTGCATTTATATATATACTAGACCAAGTGCAGACCTGTTGGGTCTGTTCCCCCAACGTGCGGTTGTGGGGGGGAGGCAGCATGCAGCGTCACACACACTAACTATCCCCCCCCCCCCCCCGCATACATGCTAATTACCCCCTTGATATTATATTAATATTATTAATTTGCTCCATTACCCCATAACCACCCTATCTACTGACCCATAGCCCCCAACTTGCAGTCACATCTAGAGATGGGGGGGGGGGGGGGGCGGGGGTAGAGAGTGAGGGCAGAGAGAGAAGGGGCAGAGACAGAGAGAGGGTCAAGAGGGAGAGGGGGTGGAGGGGAGGAGAAGAGGTAGGGTGGGTGAGGGGGGAAAGGTGGGGGAGAGAGGGGAGGAGAGAGGGTGTGAGAGTGAGGGGGTGCGGAGAGGGGGGAGCAGGGAGGGGGAGGGAGGGTGGAGGGGGGAGGGGAGGGGGTTTATGGTTTCTGGGTCTCGCTCGCTCTCTCTTTGTTGTGTTTTTCGTGTGGGTTCTGCTTTCTTTTTTTGTTTCTGCGGTTTTCTGTTGTGGTGGTCGTTTGGTCTTTGGTCTTTGCGGTTTTGCGTTTGGGGTGCTTTGCCCTCTTTTCGCGCCTCTTTTCCGCTGTTTGGTTTCTCCGGATTTATTGCTCTTTTGGGGGGCGAATTTATATATATCGAGAGTTGCCTTTTTACTTCAACCCAAACCCCCCAAACAACCATTTGCAGGCAGTGTCTTTTTACTTCAAACCAACCAAATTTTCATTTTCAAACCACATTAAGGGCACTCACAGTTGAGTAGACATGTGTTCAGTTATTCAGAGCTCAGAGAGACATGACCTCCATCTTGCAGAGACTGATTGAGGCACGCCACTTCCTGGTTTTATAGTCCCTCCCCCTCCCTCCAGCAGGGGCAGCAGAGAGAATGGTGATTTATTTTTAAACATTAATATCTCTCTGATTTTTCATCGATGGGAAAAATCCTCTGGTCCAGGAAGGCAGACGTGGGCACTGAGCGAGGTGGCCAAAAGTGACGGCCGTAGGTGTCGGCGTTCTCTCGGAAATGGCAGCACAGTGGGCCAAAAGCGGTCAAGATCAGACTTTTAGTAATATACTAGACTAAGTGGGACCCGTTGGGTCCCATGTTCACACGGGAGGGCAGGTCCCCAACACAATATTCCACCTCTCCACCAATTCCAATATTGGTGGCCAGTGGGGGGGAGGGGGTGTTCTGGAGCGCTAGTATGGGCGTTGTGGGCTGAAGGGACTGGTTTCCAGAAGGCTAGTATGGACATTGTGGGCCAAATGGATTCTTGGGGTGGCAGCACAGTCACTCAAGCCTGATGTGCTAGCAGCTCACTCACGGCTGGTGGGCTGGCAGTTGACTCACGGCTATTCCTTGAAATGCCATTTCAAGCAGGGTGCAAAGCCACCAAATTCAAGTGTAGTTTCATGCCATTTCAAGCAGGGTGCAAGGCCACCAAATGCAAGTGCAGTTTCATGCCATTTCAAGCAGGGTGCAAGGCCACCAAATTCAAGTGCAGTTTCATACCACTTTAAGCAGGGTGCAAGACAACCAAATTCAAGTGCAGTTTCATACCACTTCAAGCAGGGTGCAAGGCCACCAAATTCAAGTGCAGTTTCATACCACATCAAGTATGGCAAGAATGTCTTTCCTCAGATTTGGGGACCAAAACTGTACACAATACTGCAGATGTGGTCTCACCAATACCCTGTGCAACAAATGCAGTTTCATACCATTTCATGCAGGGTGCAAGGCCACCAAATTCAAATGCAGCGTCATACCATTCCATGTAGGGTGCAAGGCCACCACATTCAAATGCAGTTTCATACCATTTCAAGCAGGGTGAAACCACCATAAAACCACACAAAACCACATAAACACCACACTCACAGTTCAGTAGACATTCAGTGTGTTCAGTGTATTCACAGCTCAGAGTCATGACCTCTCCCTCCCCCATCTTGCAAGAGACTGAGCCACACCCACACTTCCGAGTTTTATAATTCCTCCCCCCTCCCACCGGAAGGGGCATGGCCTTCATGGCGCGATTGACAGGAGAGAGATTCTCAACTTTTTTAAACACTAATAACACATTTATTTTTCATTGATGGGAAGAATCCTCTGCACCTGATGAGTGGAGGGGGACTGAGTAAGATGGCCAAAAATCACAGCCGTAAATGGTAGCGTTTTATCTAAAATCAGTATATATTGCAAACAGGAAGTTGTCAGGTTTCACCCCCAACAGCCATTTGCAGTGCTTCATTTCAAACCAACCACCACCAACAGCAATTTGCAGTGCTTCACTTCAAACCAACCAGCACCCAACAGCCATTTGCTGTGCTTCACTTCAAACCAACCACCACCAACAGCCATTTACTGTGCTTCACTTCAAACCAACCACCACCAACAGCCATTTACTGTGCTTCACTTCAAACCGACCACCACCAACAGACATTTGCTGTGCTTCACTTCAAACCGACCACAACCAACAGCCATTTGCTGTGCTTCACTTCAAACCAACCACATTTTAATTTTCAAACCACATTAAGGGCACTCAAGGTCCATAAAACCACACTCACAGTTTAGTAGACATGTGTTCAGTGTTATTCGCAGCTCAGACTGAGAGATGTGACCCTTTCGCTCCCCCATCTTGCAGAGACTGACTGAGGCACTCAACACTTCCGGGTTTTATAGTCCCTCCGGAAGGGGCGTGGCCTTCACGAGAGAGAATCTCACCATTTTTAAACACTAATAACTTTTATTTTTCATCGATGGGGAAAATGCTCTTGCCCTGCACAGCGGAGGGGGACTCTGAGTAAGATGGCCAAAAATCACAGCTGTAAGTGACAGCGTTTTTTTCTAAATATATATACAGAACGACAGGAAGTGGTCAAGATCAGACTTTTAGTGATATAGATATTGAAGATGTAAAACAGCATCCGATTCCTTGATTCTGTTGATTTATTTTTGGTTAACTGAAAAACATCTGGGTGATATGAAAGGCCTTCATCCTTATTACATTACTACATCATCAAAGTTATCTCTGTTATCATTTCGTATCACTTCTATATCCATCTATCTATATTACTAAAAGTCTGATCTTGACCACTTCCTGTTCTGTATATTGATTTTAGAAAAAACGCTGCCACTTACGGCTGTGATTTTTGGCCATCTTACTCAGAGTCCCCCTCCGCTGCGCAGGACATGAGGATTTTTCCCATCGATAAAAAATAAAAGAGTTATTAGTGTTTAAAAAATGTTGAGATTCTCTCTCCTGAATGCCACGCCCCTTCCGGAGGGACTATAAAACCCGGACGTGTTGAGTGCCTCAGTCAGTCTCTGCAAGATGGGGGAGCGAGAGGGTCACGTCTCTCTGTCTGAGCTGTGAATAACACTGAACACATGTCTATTAAACTGTGAGTGGTTTTACTGACCTGTCAGTGCCCTTAATGTGGTTTGAAAACATAGTTTGGAAATGCTAAAGCTGTGTTGCCTTTGGTTTGGAAATGCTAAAGCTGTGTTGCCTTTGGTTTGGAAATGCTAAAGCTGTGTTGCCCTTAGTTTGGAAATGCTAAAGCTGTGTTGCCTTTCAGGGCTCAAAATTAGTGGTTGCCCGGGTGCCATTGACCATCCAAAGTGCCACCGGGCAACCTAAACGGCGAGTCATTTTACCCGGCCTCTCTCCTCCCCTCTCTCTCCTCCCCTCTCTCTCCTCCCCTCTCTCTCCTCCTCTCTCCTCCCCTCTCTCTCCTCCTTCTCTCTCTCCTCCCTCTCTCTCTCTCTCCACCTTCTCTCTCCTCCTTTCTTTCTCCTCCCCTCTCTCTCCTCCCCTCTCTCTCTCTCCCCCTCTCTCTCTCTCTCCCCCTCTCTCTCTCTCTCTCTCTCTCTCCCCTCCCTCTCTCTCCTCTCTCTCTCCGTCCCCGCCCCCCATTTCCCTCTCTCTCCTCCCCCCCTCTCTCCTCCCCCCCTCTCTCCTCCCCCCCTCTCTCTCCTCCCCCCTCTCTCTCCTCCCCCCTCTCTCTCCTCCCCCCTCTCTCTCCTCCCCCTCTTTCTCTCCTCCCCCTCTCTCTCTCCTCCCCCTCTCTCTCCTCCCCCTCTCTCTCGTCCTCCCCCTCGCTCTCCTCCCCCTCTCTGCTCCTCTCCCCATCTCTCTCCTCTCCCCTCTCTCACCCTCCCTCCTCTCTCTCCCCCCTCGTCCTCGCTCCCCCCTCTCTGCGCCTCACCCCCCTCGCTCTCCTCCCCCCTCTCTCTCCTCGCCCCAGCTCTCTGCCCTCGTCCTCCCCCCTCTCTCCTCCTCCCCCCCTCTCTCGTCCTCCCCCCCTCTCTCTCCTCCCCCCTCTCTCTCCTCCCCCCTCTCATCTCCTCCCCCACTCTCTCTCCTCCCCCCTCTCTACTCTCCTCCCCCCTCTCTCTCCTCCCCCCGTCTCTCTCCTCCCCACCCCTCTCTCTCCTCCCCCCCCTCTCTCTCCCCCTCCCGCTCTCGTCCTCCCACGTCCCTCTCCTCCTACCCCCCTCCCCTCTCTCTCTCCTCCCCCCTCCCCTCTCCTCCTCCTCCCCAGCCTCCCCTCTCTCATCCTCCCCCCTCGCCCTCTCGTCTCCTCCCCCATCCCCTCTCTCTCCTCCCCCCTCCCCTCTCTCTCCTCCCCCCCCCCCTCTCTCTCCTCCCCCCTCCCCTCTCTCTCCTCCCCCCTCCCCTCTCTCTCCTCCCCCCTCCCCTCTCTCTCCTCCCCCCTCCCCTCTCTCTCCTCCCCCCTCCCCTCTCTCTCCTCCCCCCTCCCCTCTCTCTCCTCCCCCCTCCCCTCTCTCTCCTCCCCTCTCCCTTTGGTTTGGAAATGCTAAAGCTGTGTTGCCTTTGGTTTGGATATGCTAAAGCTGTGTTGCCTAATTAAAGTTGCCTTGCCTAATTAAAGTTGCCTTGCCTAATTAAAGTCGCCTTGCCTAATTAAAGTTGCCTTGCCTTCTATAAAATTAAAAGTCTAATCTTGACCACTTCCTGTTTGCGCTTTATATTGATTTTAGAAAAAACACTACCACGTACGGCTGTGATTTTTGGCCATGTTACTCAGAGTCCCCCTCTGCTCATCAGGTGCCGAGGAGTTTTCCCATCGATGAAAAATAAAAGATTTATTATGGTTTAAAATGTTGAGATTCCCTCTCCTGTCAATCAAGCCATGAAGGCCACACCCCTTCTGGTGGGAGCGGGGAGGGACTATAAAACCCAGAATTGTGGCCGTGGCTCAGTCTCTGCAAGATGGAGGAGGGAAAGGTCACGACTCGCTGTCTTTAGTGGCCTTGCACCCTGCTTGAAATGGTATGAAACTGCACTTGAATTTGGTGGCCTTGCACCCTGCTTGAAATGGAATTTCAAGGAATTGCCGTGAGTCAACTGCCTGCCCACCAGCCGTGAGTGAGTGAGCTGCCAGCACAACAGGCTTGAGTGACTGAGCCGCCAGTCCAAGAATCCATTCAGTCCACAATGTCCATAGTAGCCCTCTTGAAACCAATCCCTTCAGCCCACAACACCCATACTAGCGCTCCAGAAAGCCCCCCCCCCCTCCTCCCCGGCTGCAAATATTAGAATTGGTGGAAAGGTGGAATATTCCGTTGGGGGACCAGCCCTCCCGTGTGATGCTGGGACCCAACGGGTCCCACTGAGTCTAGTACTTAATTAAAACTCTGATCTTGTTATCTTCCGGTTTAGCGGTGTTTCCATTTGCGCACGCTACGATTTTTCGCCAGTTCACTCACCGTTCTCCTGTGCTGTGAGTCCACCAAGTTTCATCCAGATCGGTTGAATGTCGTAAAAATTAGCGAGATTTATAAAATCTTAAAAACCGCGTGTGCGTAGATCGATCTCTTCTGCCAGTCAGCGCTGCGCGGATTAGTCTCTTCCCCTGTCACTCCCCGGGACGGTCCGCCCCTTCCTGCGCCATTGCATCTTTCCTGGAGCTGAGAATTGGCCCGCGGAGGTTTCCAACCAGACTTTCGGAGGCACCCGAAGCAGCCCAGCCCAGCTCCGCGCAGCCCGGCGCAGACCTAGCTCAGCGCATCCCCAGCCCCGCGCAGCCCCAGCATCGGAGACCCTGCTCAGCCCAGCGTCGGAGATCCAGCCCGGCCCAGTCGGAAATGTCGCCGATGTCATTAAATGGAAAGAGGAGACTCTGATCCCGGTGGAGGAGAACAACCAGTGACCAGTGGCTGCTGTGAGTCCCCACCGCACCGCCAATTCCACCCACTACCCCTCTGGTCCCCCATGGTTCTTCCCCCGTCTTTTCTCCGAGCTCACTCCTCCCCGCCCTCACACCCCTCTCCCACCACAACTCCCACCCCGCCCACACACCCCTCTCCCCCCCCACACAACCCTCCCCACCCACACAGACCTCTCCCCCACACAGGCCCCCCTGCCCACATACACCCCCGCCCACACACACTTTCCCCCACAAACACACACACACACACCCACACACCCTGCCTAAAGCATTCGATAATGTACTTTGGTGGTGCTGTGAGACCTGCCCAGCTTGCCAGACTGTACTAGGAGAGAGAGTTCTGGGATTCTGCCTCAGTTTTTTTCCCTCTCAGAACCACTACATCTTGGCCTGCCAGGCATGTCCCACAGCCCTAGTATTAGCCACACATGAACTAGATAAAGAAGAACAATCTGCCTCTAACTCCCATATGTATACATTTGGTCACACTCTATGAGAGTTGTTCCCTTTTTTCTACTCATCCCTTTTCCAGCTTCTCTAACTAAAATTAATTTATTTTCCTTCCCATTTCTCAAGAGGGTTTCCGACCTAAAACAATAATTATTTTCTCTTTCCACAGATACTTCCTGATCTTCTGGATGTTAAAAACATTGTCTGCTTTTATTAACCAGGGAAGAACCTTGTCATCAAAAAACATTTCAGTCCAGACCTATATGTTGTCTCCTTTTGATTTAACCATGTTACTACTTAAACTTTGCAGCTTTGCACAGAACTTTCCACATGTGATTTATTAGCAGCATCCCCTTGATCACGAGAAGGTGCTTTGGAAAATAAGTTATATAGTTACATCTGTTCATGTGACATTTAAAGATTGCGAATTGGTATAATTCGCAATCTGAAGAAGGTTTCTGACACAAAATGTCACCTATCCATGTCCTTCAAAGATGCTGCCTGAGCCGCTAAGTTACTCCAGCATATTGTCTTTTTTGTAAACCGGCATCTGCAGTTTCCTGGTTCTACTTTTAACTATAATTATCCTAACCTTTTTATTTTTCTTAAAATTTACAATATTCTCCGCAGTTTCAAATATATACCAATCCGTTTTCATAACACGTATACATGACCGATCTTAAGTACTTTCAACACCCTCCTTGAAATTTCCAGGATGGCTCAAATTATTTGCACGTGGACTTGAAAAGCACAGTCCTGTCACAGTTCGGTTATTTAATTCAGTGATTAAATAAACCTGCAAGCCAGAACACGTGACATGATGAGTCATTTAATTTTGATTGATTCTGCAGTGAAATTATGTAATTGGCTTCACTGATCCTAAATTTGGAAAGAGATTACAAGATCCTCTATTTGTGAAAACTTAGCCGAGGTTCAACTTCTTGCAGGAAATATTCAGGAGACTTTGACTGCATCATTTTGTGGGTATTCCTATGTACTTTTCTACCATGCTACAAATTATTCCACGGTGACTGTTGATGTACATTTCTAAAGATTTTTTTTCAAATTATCTTTCTCTTAGTGCCGACAGCAAAGTTAGGTTATGGGATGTACGGAATGGTTCTGGAAGTTTAATTGTACTTGACCAGCACAATGGTGAAATCGCTAAATCATCTTCAGAGTCAGGTAATAAGCTTATAGCATTTTTCTCCATAAGATATATTCGTTATTTTAATACAAGCCATCTCATTTAATTTTTCCCCTGCAATCTTAATCTAGAACACAAATTAGTGATATATTTTGTTACATCTGTGGGGGCGGATGGTATCCCAATACTTTTAAATGGTACCACCCTTTCTTTGTGGTAATGTGTCACTCTTGCTGATGTTAAATCCCACTGTTTGCTATGCTATATTTACAATTTGGACTCTGTTCACAGTCCAATAACATGAGTCAACATAACAGGAGTCTATTATGTCTTGCTGAATATTTCAGGGCTGCCAACTCTCACGCTTTGAGCATGAGAATCACGTATTTGGCCAAATTCTCACACTCTGTCGTGAGAAATTCTGTGATCAACGAGAATCTCAAAACTCATATCAAGTGCATGGGCCGCGGGTGTTGGAGAGCTGAGGCTGAAGGAGGGATGGAAGCAGAAGCAGCGGCGGGGGCAGATGCGGACGGGAAGCTGGGGCTGGCGAGTGTTTGCCGGGCTGGCGAGTCACTCGTTGCAGCTCTGGCCATGGAGCAGTGCAAGAGTCCTGGGCCGTCGGAAGCGTTGCGCCGCTGCCGTTAGTCTCTGTGGATCAGACAGCGTCTCTGGAGAGAAGGAATGGGTGACGTTGCTGATCGTGACCCTTCTAAGAGTCTCTACCTGAAACCTTTAGAAGGGTCTCGATCCGAAACGTCACCCATTCCTTCTCTCCAAAGATGCTACCTGTCCCTGCTGAGTTGCTCCAGCATTTCGTGTCTCTCTTCAGTTTAAACCAGCATCTGCAGTCCCTACTCACACAATGAGACCCAAGGAGACGACTTTGCAGCTAGTACCAGGTAGTAGTCGGGTGGGGGAGGGACGGAGAGAGAGGGGATGTTAAAGAAATCAATATTCATAGTCAATCGGGGAAATTTAGTTGATATCTGTCTTTAAATTGATGTTTTGTTCATCTTTAAATGTAAGTCTTGGATTCATGTATCATGGGAACAAATAAGCAAAGGCAAGATGGTAAATATAAACTACAAATTAACTTCAGAAAATGAAACTTGTAGAGATGAACTTTGCTCTTCACTTTGCAAAGAATAACCTCAGAGATTATGCAGTAAATGCCTTTCAAATACTCTGCAACCTTGGGATAATATTGTTCATGTTCATATCCGATAGGTAAGTCTTGATTTGTTTAATATTATAATTAGTTCAAAGATACAGCCCTTCGGCCCCTCAAGTCCGTGCCAACCATCGATCACCCGTTCACATTGGTTCTATGTTATCCCACTTTCTCATCCACTCCCTACACACTAGGGGGCAATTTACAGAGGCCAATTAACCTACAAACCCGCATGTCTTTGGGATGTGGGAGGAAACCGGAGCACCCGGAGGAAACCCACGCGGTCACAGGGAGAACGTGCTAACTCCACACAGACAACACCCGTGGCGCATTAATTGTAATGCTAATACTTGGGCCTCCGCTGATATGCCGGGATGCTTACCCAATATTACTGATTATTAATCCATTGTATTATTGATTATATATGTTGCGCCCGTTCTCCTTTATCTATACATTGTGAGCGGTTTGCTTGCATTTACCGGAGAGCGCGCAACAAAAGCTATTACCTGTACCTCGCTACAGGTGGCAATAGTAAACTAAATCAATCTATTTACATGTATCTGTGTGTTGCTTTAACCGGCCTGTTAAGGTGCAGCAACTGAGAATGTCATTGTTCTGATGTTGCTGCACGCGACAACTAAACACTCTTATCTTCATTCTACACTTGAAATTACCACAATGACATTTAACCGGCATTTGGACAGGTACACGTGTAGGAAGGAACTGCAGATGCTGGTTTAAACCGGTAGACACAAAGTGCTGGGGTAACTCAGCGGGTCAGGCAGCATCTCTGGAGAGAAGAATTGGGTGACGTTTCGGGTCAGACTGAAGCACTGGTTAATTGGCTTGGTATAAGTGTAAATTGTCCCTAGTGTATGTAAGATAGTGTTAATGTGCGTGGATCGCTGGTCGGTACTGACTTGGTGGGCCGAAGGGCCTGTTTCCGCGCTGTATCTCTAAACTGAACCTTGTCCGGCTAGCAGGGCTGTGTAGGGCTGAGTGCCGGGACACGGTGACATCTGGCTCTGATCTCCACAAAGCCAATCACGTATCGAGCAGCGCCACAGATCAATGGGCCTCTGGTGCTTGGAATCTGGTGGTTGTTACTCTGGCTTTTTGTGTCT
Source organism: Amblyraja radiata (assembly GCF_010909765.2). Lineage (NCBI taxonomy): Eukaryota > Metazoa > Chordata > Chondrichthyes > Rajiformes > Rajidae > Amblyraja > Amblyraja radiata. The sequence continues at coordinate 122,266,950 of NC_045956.1, forward strand.
CAGTGACTTGGAGAGTGGGCTGGACAACGAGTGACGCAGCTGGTTGCGGCTCCCCTGATCTACCCTATTCCCACGCACTTATGGGCCTGTCCCACTGAGGCGACTCTTTAGGCGACTGTCAGGGACTAGTTTTACTAGCATTCACCTACGACACCTCACGACACCTATGACAACCTCCGACAGCAAAAATTGTTGCCACTGTTGCTTGTTGTCGCCCAAAAGATCGCCTCAGTGGGACAGGCCCTTCAGGCTGTGGGTCGGTGCATCCTGGAGGACAACCAGTGGCTGCTGGAAGTATGTACCAAGCACTGGGTAGAAACGGTGGAAGATAGTGGCCTTCAAATGGGGGTGGTTGGAGAAAGCATCCTGCTTGTCTGCTAGATTTTCACTGACTGTAACTGCAGGAAAAATGTTCCCGATGTTGGGGGAGTTCAGAACCAGGGATCACAGATTAAGAATAAAGGGTAGGCCAGTTCGGACTGAGATGGGGACAAACTTTCTTCACCCAAAGAGTTGTGAATCTGTGGAATTCTCTGCCACAGAAGGCAGTGGAAGCCAATTCACTGAATGTTTTCAAGTGAGTTACATCTAGCTCTTGGGGCTCGCGAAATCAAGGGGTATGGAGAAAAAACAGGAAAGAGATACTGATTTTAAATGAACCGCCATGATCATATTGAATGTCAGTGTTGGCTCGAAAGGTCGAATGTCCTATTCCTGCACCTATTTTCAATGTTTCAATGCTTGAGTATATGGCAATAAAACGCGACCACTTGATTTTGAAGCATTCATGCATGGTGGAGGTATAATGTAGTCATAGAGTGATACAGTGTGAAAACAGGCCCTTCGGCGCAACTTGCCCACACCCGCCAACATGTCCCAGCTATGCTACCTGCTTTTGGTCCATATCCCACCAAACCTGTCCTATCCATGTATCAGTCTAACTGTTTCTTAAATGTTGGGATAGTCCCTGCCTCAACTACCTCCTCTGGCAGCTTGTTCCATACACCCACCACCCTTTGTGTGGAAAAAGTTACCCCTTAAAAAGTTACCTCTTAAAAATACTTCATACAAAAAACATTGAAATCATACTTCTACAATGCACTAAAACATGATTTTAATACATCAAATTTCAAAAAGTCTCTATCCTCCACCCCCTCCCACACCCTCCCCCAACTCGGTTGTTCCACTCCCTCGCTGGATTCCCCCAAGGCGAGTGATCAGTGATGGCTCAGTTCCCCCACTTTCAAAAACGCTCCGTGGCCCCTGGTTCAGACAGAGAGCACTGCCAGATGTGAGCGGGGAACTGAGGCCAGTTGTCCGTGATGTCTGGATCCCAATGCTCAGCGCTTCGGAGTTGGCTAATGTGATTGATTTGTAATTATTTGACAAAACCTTAATTTATTAATCCGGAATATCCAGGGGTATGGGATAATTGTAATATTAAAATGACATGCAAGGTGTCAGGCTGTCTGTCACAACATACAGCTCTGATAACCCATTATTTCCTTCAGTTAAATATTGGGAAGGTAGCACTATAGTCATTTGCCACTCAACTATTATGTTTGTTTACCTCACTGACTATTTCTAACCCCCCCCTCCCCCCCCCCTAAATTCATTTGACAGGTTGAATAGAAATGTCCCCAATCTCGTTGTTTTATTAATTGAACACGTAGATGAACACCCTCAAGGAGTGTAATCAAATAGAAACGGATTCAGATGCGGTGTTTAAGAGCTTGTTCAAAGAAAGGGCATATTGAAGTGGCGGCGCTGCCTTGCAGCTGCGGCTCGCCTGCAGTCCGTTTGCCTTTTTTTTTTTTTTTTTGTCCCGTTGTTACAGTTTATTTCAGTTTATTTGGTTGTGTATGTGTGGGGAGGTGGAAGAAACATGTTTTGTGACTCTTCCTTCGGGGGGGGGATGCGACCTTTCTTGCCGTATCCTCCGTCTCCGTATCCGTCTGCGCTGAGGCCTATCGCGGAGCTGGCGGCCTCCAACTGGGACCGACCTTGAGGCTCCGGAGGCAGAGCCAGCCAGGACTTACCAACGCGAGGCTGGCCGACTTCGGGGCTGTCGTGGCGTTGCGACCTGACTTCCGACCCGACTTCGGAGGCTCGGCCGCGGGCCCGTGGACGACATCGTCGGGAGCTCGCAGGTCACAAGTTGGTGACCTGTTTTTCCGGAGCAACAACAGCTTCGTCCACTGGACTGGAGGGCGGCAGCTTCGGCAGCTTCGACCACCCCGAGCCGCGGAGTTTGACCCGGCCCATTCGCGGAGCTCGGATTCAGCCGCGGGACTTGCTTACCATCACCCGGCGGGGTCACAACATCGGAGGCCTGGATCGCCTCAGCGCAGAGGGAGAGCAAGGAGGGAAGAGACAACGACTTTGGGGCTTTTTGCCTTCCATCACAGTGAGGAGGTGCCTGATGGACTCACTATGGTGGATGTTAAACTGTGTTGAGTGTGTGTTTTGTTATTTATTCTATGTTATGACTGCAGGCTAAACCATTTAGTTGCATTGAAAAGTGCAATGACAATAAAATTGAATCTGAATCTGAATTTTAAAGGAGTGACAGAGATATTTGCAAGGGAATGTGTGAGGAGGTTATTATCTGTAGTTTTAGCTTGAACCAGACATCTGAAGATTCAAAGTTCAATATAGTAATTGTGCTGATACTGACTCCAACCAACCACATAATGAATATAATCCATTCCGGTGGTTTTATTTTTCTGATACCATTTAAACTCACTTGGATTTCAATCACTTCATTTGGGAATGGTGAGCATTGGAACAAAAAATTGCCCTCGGTACATATTAACTGTAATGTAATAATGTATGCATGTTGATAGGTGCAATCAAAACAAAGATCTTTATATCATTGTTGTGTTATGAATACCACAGAAAATATTATGTACACTCAAGATCACATTTAATAGAATAATATTGCTTAAATATATAGCTATTGGACTTTGCATTTCGGAAAAGTCCCAGCTGAAAGGAAGACTGCAAAATACTGAAAATATTGGGGGTGAAAATGACTTCAGGACAGTTTGTTAGGAAAATGAAGGAAATAGTAACAGAATACGTATACAGCTGAGTGAGTATAATTTTATGGATGAGAAATTGTGTTCAACCAATTGATTACTTCTTTGACAAAGTAACTAACATGTTAGATAACAAGGAATCGAATGGGTGTAGCGAATTTTGTTATACAAAATTTGGTCTGTGAAGTGCCCCATGAAAGATTACCGTATGAGATAAGCACCTGTGAACTTGAACGTAATAGGTTAAGTCCAAGGGATCAGATATGGGGCTTTATGTGTGGGCCAGATATATTGTCAGTGCAGAGGGGATCGGAGCAAGGCAAGTGTGCATCCAGAGTCAAGGTCTGGAATAGTACTAGGTGTGCAGTCAAAGCTGACACCAGGGGTATGTTCAGCACTGGGAACCTAAGCAGGTAAGCAGCTGTGATCAGGGTAGAATAGGGGGCCAGGTGTAAGGCTGGACTCAGGATCAGGAATGAGAGAAGGTATGCAACTGGAGTCAGGGTCAGGAGTAATACCAGGTGTGCAGTGAGACCCAGGTTGGTCAACATGGACCAAGTGGTTGATTATAATCTGATTTCCATACATGAATACACTAAGATAATTCATGTTCTGCACCTGTTGATCAGAGCCTGGCTTTACTGTGGAATGTAATTTAGCATAACCTTATTCATAGCTTATCCAATTTAAAGCATAAATATTGCATTCAAGTGTAAGTTAAAAGGCTCGTTACAGTATGCACCAAACTGCACAATTTAAAGCTGAAAAATGCAAAAGCTCCCTACCATGGGAGGGGGAACCCCCCTCCAACACCTTACCCCCCTCCCCCTCCCCTCGGTCGCTATGCTTCCTCAGGCTTGGTCTCTACACTCCCTCGGGCTTGGTCTCTCGCAATTTCTCACTCCCAACTCTCACCCAATGTTGGCAGCCCTGATATTTGCACATGGACTTTTCACTAGTGATCACCAGTGGTCAGTTGTGACAGGTTGCTTCAATATGCCCCTCACTGCTTCATCAACATTATCACACTCCTAAGGGGGATCACCTAATTTACTTTGGGACCTATAGATAACAACTAAAAATTATTGCAAATGGTGGAAATCTAAAGTAAAATTGGTAAATTATTGAAAGGTGCTGAAAATCAATCCTCCTGAAAATAAAAAATATGGGTCAAGGATTCAGTTGTAAATATCCATCAAATGTCTTCTATGTTGACATGGTACTGATTTTATAATGATTTCTAACATTAATTATTGGAGAAATATTAATAACAAATTTATTTTCTTCTTTAACAGCCAACACTGCTCATAATGGACGTGTTAATGGCCTCTGCTTTACTAGTGATGGGCTTCATCTTTTAACTATTGGTACAGATGATCGAATGAGACTCTGGAATAGTTCCACAGGGGAAAATACACTGGTAGTTTCTATTTTCTACACATCATAAACCTAAATTGAAAAGATTTCAATTGTAATTTAGTTATTGAGTATTTTAAGTGGTTGTTAAATAGTTTTGCTATAATATATCTGGTAAAGTAACAAATATAAATGCAAAATGACAAATTATTAAAACCAAACCATGCTAGAAATGCACGTCAACTTGGATCTGTAAAGATTTGATATTATGAACTGTTGATCAAATTTGAATGGATTTTTATTCATGGATTCTAGGCAAGTCCAGCAGTTTTGCTCAACGTAATCGTGCCCTTGAGCTTGTGCTTATGAGTCACAGGTTATGTGGTAATTTGGCTGGGGAATAGGACAGACACAGTAGATATATAGTTATGGGAGAAATACAGTCATATGTAGGAGGAAAATAAAGTCGGCAGAGGAAACACTAGCATGATAGGCACATAGGTTGTGGATTATTGTTAGAAAGTGGTGCATAATTCCATCATTAATTTAGTTTGTACTAGACTAAGTGGGACCCGTCGGGTCCCTGTCACACGGGAGGCCTAGTCCCCCAATGCAATCCGTTCCCCCAACGCAATATTCAACCACTCACCCGTAGTCTCCAATTGTGCAGGATGGGTCATTACCCCATATCCCCCAGCACTCCATCGCCCTCCTCTTTCCCTTCTCCTCCTACCCTCCCCCAATCTCTCCCTCACCTCTCCTGTCCTCTACCCTCAGTCATTCCCTCCCTCCATAACTCCTCTCCCCTCCCTACCCCCCTCCCCGTTCCTGCCTTCTCCCCATATCCCTGGACTCCGCTATTTTTAGAGCCCTATCTTGAAAGCACCCAGAGAACCCGCCTCCACCGCCCTCTGAGGCAGAGAATTCCACAGACTCACCACTGTGAGAAAAAGTGTTTCCTCGTCTCCATTCTAAATGGCTTACTCCTTATTCTTAAACTGTGACCCCAGGTTCTGGACTCCCCCAACATCGGGAACATGTTTCCTGCCACTAGCTTGTCCAAACCCTTAACAATCTTATATGTTTAAATGAGATCCCCTCAAATCCTTCTAAACTCCAGAGTGTACAAGCCCAGCTGCTCCATTCTCTCAGCACTCTCCATTCACACACCTTCCACACCATTCACACACTTCCATTCTCCATTCACACACACACATACACTCACACACATACACTCTTACACACACACACACACACACACACACACACACACACACACACACACACACACACACACACACACACACACACACACACACACTTACTCACACACACACACTCAGATACACACACATACACTAACACACACACTAACACGCACACACACACCCACACACACACTGACTCACACACCATATATATGACAGTAAACGTTCTTGAATCTACTCAAACGGCTGAGCGCGGCCTCTCCACTATGGGCTTCCGCAGTCAGCGGAACTTCCGCAATCAGCGTGACCTCTGCACTCACCGGAAATTAAGCAATCAGCGCGACCTGTCCACTAAGAAGTCACGAAATGAGCGGGACTTTTGGACTAAACACAGTCAGACCGAATAAAGCATTTATTCCTTCCAAACACAGTCGGACCTAATAAAGCATTTATTCTTTCCAAACACAGTCGGACCTAATAAAGCATTTATTCCGTCCAAACACAGTCGGACCTAATAAAGCATTTATTCCTTCCAAACACAGTCTGAGCTAATAAAGCCTTGCAGTTTCAGTCACGAAATGAGCGGGACTTTTGGACTAAACACAGTCGGACCGAATAAAGCATTTATTCCTTCCAAACACAGTCGGACCTAATAAAGCATTTATTCTTTCCAAACACAGTCGGACCTAATAAAGCATTTATTCCGTCCAAACACAGTCGGACCTAAGAAGGCATTTATTCCTTCCAAACACAGTCTGAGCTAATAAAGCATTGCAGTTTCAAGCACGGGCAGGGCAGCAAGCCAAACAACTCATGGCATTGTAATTTCATTTCATTTCCAATTGAGCATTGCCTTGCCTTGCCTTGCCTCTGACAGTCCGGAATCGCCCTCCAGAGGGAAGTGATTCAAAGAGTTTGTGGCCAGGGTGAGAGGGGTCAGAGATGATCTTACCCACTCACTTCCTGACCCTTGCAGCTTACAGTCATCAATGGAGGGAAGGTTGCAGCCAATAGCCTCCTCAGCTGATCGGACAATTCGCTGCAGCTTCCAGATGTCGTACTTAGTGGCTGAGCGAAACCAGGCCATGATGGAGAAGGTGAGGACAGACTCTATGATGGCCGTATAGAATTGGACCATCATTGCCTGTGGCAGATTGTGTTTCCTCAGCTGCCGCAGGAAGTATAGATGTATGTATAGATTTTGTACAAAATGGAAGTTGATGGGAAGTCAGGAGATGTGTCATTTGCTACAAGAGTACGGGCGGCACTGTGGCGGCATGGTAGAGTGGCTGCCTTACAGCGCCAGAGACCTGGGTTCGATCCTGACTACGGGTGCTGTCTGTACAGAGTTTGTATGTTCTCCCCGTGATCTGTGTGGGTATCCGGGAAGCTCCGGTTTCGTACCACACTCCAAAGGCATACAAGTTTGTACGTTAATTGGCTTGGTGTAAATGTAAATTGTCCCTCGTGTGTGTCAGATAGTGTTAGTGTGCTGGGATCTCTGGTTGGCATGGACCTGGTGGGCCGAAGTGCCTGTTTCCACACTGTATGACTAAACTAAACTAAGTATCCTGCCTCTGACCTGGTTCTGCAGTTAATATATTTACGGGGCTGGACCAGTTAAGTACTTTGGTTAATGGTAACCACGAGGGAGTTTGCAGTGGAACACGCAGGATTGGTGATGGTATTGAATGTCAAGGAGAGGTGATTACATTCCTGAAATGCTATTCCAATGGAAGGTCATTGAGTGGAAATATTAACTCCGTTAATCTCTTCACAAAGGCTGGCTGACCTGCACGGTATTTACAACAATTTTTGTTTATGTTTGGTTATACTCTCTTGCTGGAGATGGTTACTGCTCAGCACTTGTGTGACCCAAACATTATGCCACACATCATTCAAGCCCGAGTGCCATCTAGGTCATGGTGCACCTTGATCTGAGGAATTATGAATAGAAATAAACACAACAGGTGAACTATCCCATTTCTCAACTTGAGATAGAGGCAGGCTATTGATGCAGCAGCTATAGTTTGTGCAGCCTTGGAAACGATTCTGCATTGCTACTTGCCCAGGGCTAAGGTGCTTCTTGATGCCATGCAATGACAGTGACTCATTTTGTTCCAATGGAGAAATTTCTTTTTCCTATGGGTTGAATGTTTTAGTCCACTGTAAGACTAAAGCATGAGGTTTAGAGGTCTGAATTAAAGTAATTTTGGCAATAACCAAACTGAGCATCCATGAGTCGGTTATTTGTAAGTAACTACCACTTGACAGTATAGCAGGAGACAGAGGTGCATTAATGACGATACTACTGACTGAGGATAGTTCAAATGCTAGGCAAACCCATTGCTTTGTTGATGATTCCGGTCTTATTTCTTAACTCTTTATATAGACTACTGCTTCATCTGGCTAGCATGTAGTCAAATGTCTGGGTTTTTAAATATTGATCCTGAGATACTTTTCAATAGTTTTCATTGAACCAGGACGTGCCCTGGCTTGATGCCAATGCTGAGTCATGAAGTGAATGCTCTGGTGGAACACAGATCCATTGTTGCTGAAGGTCCATAGGACCACATGGGACATCCAGTGTTAAGTTGCCACATTTGTTCTGAGCCATCTCATTTAGTTTGATATTAGTGCCATATAGTTAGATGAATGATATTGTTAGCATGAAGGTAGAATTTCATCTTCTCAAGGGCCTTGCAATGGTCATTTTTGCAAATATAACTGTGACTAAGTACAATTGCATCTGCTGGATTCGTTTGGAAGAAATCAAATAGGATTTTATCCTTATTTTTGTTCCCTCAGTATTTGCCTCAGTCTTAGTATTTTAGCAATGTCCTTTACAAATGAATTCAGTCTGGATAACAATTGTCATAATAAATAATGGTGACACTAGCAGGTAAATACATTTGAGAATTGATAAGAAGAGTCAATAACTATGGACTTTCATAAGGTTTTTGACCTGGTCTCATAAAATAAATGTGTGCAAAATTATAACACACTTGGATTAGGGAGAATGTATTCTTTACCTAGAACTGCAGGTTTTGCAACATAGGTTGTGCAAGATAATTAAAATGAGAAAAATCACAGAGGAAAACTGGAATAATTTAATTAGTAACTGCAGATTGATACTTTACAGGTGAACTATGGAAGAGTATGCAATGGAAGCCGAAAGAATCTCAAGTTGGCGGTGTCCCATGGCTGCAGGCCAGATTTTGCCTTTGTTCCTGTTGATAGCTGTATTGCCGTTTATGATATCTACGCTGGTCAGCTGCTAACAGAACTCAGGGGGCATTATAATTATGTAAACTGCTGCACATTCCAATCTTACTTTCAAGTAAGTAAATTGATTAGTCTTTATTTTCATTGCTGCATTAAAAAGATCTTCAGCTAACACATAAAACAAAATTAAAAACAAGTAGAGTAGAGCAATTAGAATTTAAAGTTGGCATTTCTGTTCCTCAGACAAAAGAACTGGTATTTTCCTTTAAACAGAGTGTGGATTACATCACTGGGAGAAATGTGATGCAATCTATACTGTTTAAAGGAAAATGCCAGTTCATTTGTGTGAGGAAGATGAAATGACAACTTTCAATTTAAATTGCACTTCTCTATTTGTTTTTAATTTTTAAAAATGTGTAGGGGAAAAATATTGTGCTTTGAATGACCAGATACAATTGAGATTTGGTCTTCGAATATGTTTTAAATGGATTTCTTGATTTGCAGGAGCTCTATAGTGGTGGCAGTGATGTTAATATTTTATCATGGATTCCAGATCTTGGTCGAATAGGTGTGGAAAATGATGAACCTAAAGAGGTGAGGAATTTATTCTTAATACCATATCTCTGTAGTACATGATATTGTAATGTCTTCTCTAATCAAATGAAAATAATCATGTCCAAAGATGCTGCTTTTTACTTGTATCTTCTGCTTCAATTCTTCATTGACATTTCTCAAAATGCACATTGTTTCTGGCTCGAACTGTAGAATTTTTCACAGTTTACTCTCCTCAACTTTTCTGTAACAATTCAATATAACTGCTTCCTCACATAAATAGCAGGATATCTTTAGGAAGTCATCGCCTTAATTTAAAAAAATCTGTAATACATCTGCTGAAGGTGCTTAATTAAAATAGATTCATTATTTCAAATATTCCACATAACAATGTTCCTATCCACACATTATTGTGAATCTAAAATTTACACTTCCTATGGCCTTTTCTAAAAATACATAGATCTGCATCATGACTAATGTTTTGTATAATACTCTATTCCATTGCCACTGGAGCCTGAGGCACACCACTAGTCCGATTAAACATCCTTCCACCATCACCCTTTGCTTCCTTCCATGAAGCCAATTTTTTATCCAGTTGGCTATCTCTCCTTGGATCCCATGCTATCGAACCTTCCAGAGCAGCCTGCCATGCGGAAATTGTCAAATACCTTGCTGAAATCCATATACAGTATACAATGTCTACAGCTCTCCTAATCAACCTTTATGGTCACATTTGTGAGACACAGGTCGACTTGCTGTAGATCTGATGCCATGAGACTTCATGGGGTCTGGAGTCCATGTTGAGATCTGACAACATTTCTTTCCATCAAAACCAGTGTTGAGTTTTTTGTCTTGTGGTGAAACATGGATATTTGTGGATGGTAATGGAAGATTCTGAGATGTTAGCTGAATTGTTTAACTGTTTGGCCTGATCAAGTTGTTGCTTGACTACTGTAAATATCACACACCCACTTTTGGCACATCCTGGATGTTTGTGTCGAGGATGTTACAGGGTCAACTGAGTCAACTAAGCCAAAACAAAAAGGAAATGAAACAAAATATTTTTGTCTGTGCTCTTAACTTTGGTCGTTTGTTCAATTTTAAAGGCAACAGAGATTGGTGAGTTCTTATAAATATTACAGGGCTGCACACATTTAGGTGGCACATGGGGTATGGGCTTTCATATTTGAAATCAGGGTTCAATTCTCAACTAGATGAGTTCAGGGCACTGTCATGATGCAAAATTAGCCTGTAATGGGCAGTTTCCTCTACAACTACAAAAAGGAATGGATATTTGAAAATATGACACCAAACACAGAAATATAATTTTCCGATTGATGCTCACTCTTCATAAAGCACTAGAATAGAATTGCTGTAATGTGAAATGCAATTGTCACACTGATCTGCTTATTTTATGGTAAGGACTGAGGCACATTATTGGGACAAAATTCAAGAAGCTGTTTGCACTCTATTCACAGTATTAAAATCACTAATTTTCATTAAAAAATGTGCAAAGTTTGATACCAAAAAATAACTAGTTTAGATAAAGCTAGTGAAATTTAGTTGGAACTGGGTTCAAGAGAAGTTGCAATCTACTTCTTTTAAAATGGGCTATATTTTATAAATAGGACATACCTGTATTGCATTCCTGGGTAAACTTTCCTGAATGTTCCAGCCCAATATGGCATTTATGTTCATAGTGAACTTGTGCCAGGCTAGATATTTTGAGTTTTTGTGGTGATAGAGAAAAGGAATTGCTTCTGCATCCTCTCCATCCTAGATACTGGAGATGGTTTCATTTAGGACATCTTTAAGTTGCTGTATCAGCTGACTGGGGAATGAAACAGGTTTTTGTAAAAGGGGAAGGAATGTTTTTTTTATTATTTGCATACTCTAACCAATTGAACTCAATAGTGACTTACGATCATTTGATTTAATTTAATGCGACAACAAACTTTAAAAAAAATGTAACACATTAATTAGTACTTAGAAAGATCTAACCTATGTATATTTTATTTGGTAAATAATATATTTGAACAATTTAAAATAAAATATTAATTTATAGTGACAATTAATCTTATGTTTTGCAGTGTGAAGCCAGAACTTCTCAAACTGGCATCTTCCAAGATGAATGGAGCAGCAGTGACAATGAAAACTGAATTTCATTTTGTTCTTTGGGACAAAAGAAAATGGTTCCAACATGTCAGTACAATTGTTCACAATTGTCCAAACACAAAGGTGAAAATCTTCATTACACTGCTAAAACATGCAGTTTAAATGATAGAGCTAAGATTTATAATGGCTTCTTTGATATATGCATCGTCTATTATATTGCTAAGATTTGCAGACCCTGATTAATCACATGACTGATCTGAGGAAACTGTCCTCAGTTCGGGGAACTGGTTGAGTCAATCAGAAGGGTTCCGACACGACACGTTACCTATCCATGTTCTCCAGGGTTGCTGCCTGACCCATTGAGTTACTCCATCATTTTGTGCCGATCTTGAGGCCATTGAGTTCATCAATTGAGTAGCATCTGTAGCCTCAGGTCAGAAAAACATTGCTTGGTTCCAATTGGTAACACTGTCCAGATATCCTCACCAGAAAGTGCCTTTCTTCAGATAATTGTCAACCCACAGTCAACAGCATGTTCACTGCCTAAGTTCACATACAAATTTACATACGATAGAGGAACAGAAAGCTGATAAAATATTACAGGAGTAAAAACTAGTTCTGACAGGTCATAGAAATATAAAGGTGGTTTTAATTAGCCATGAAGAGATGAAGATTTAAAAACTCAAATTAATTTGGCATACAAAGTGCTCAAAAATATTTATTTTATGTTAAATTTTAAACTTATTTTGAGACTGATCATCTTTAATGATTTAAATGGGTTCTCAACACAGTATAATTCCAAGGTTGAATATTCTTGGTTTGAATTAATAACAAGACTGAACACTCCCAAGTAGTCACTGTCCCAGAAACACACGCACAAAGATGTATATACCTGATCTGCAGTTTAAACAACTGCAATTTATTTTAATTTGTTACAACTAATTTGTGTTCAGATGATTGTTAAGAACACATGGATTTGACTGATGAGTATAAGAACACTGAACTTTATTGCTGTATATGTTTGATCTTCAGTGTTTGATTTGCTATTTATCAGTAGATACTTTATTGTCTGTTGTACTTTACAGTAAGATTTATAACAGTGTAATGAAGGCTGGTAAAATGCAGAGTTCACTGACATTGAGGAGTCTGAAAAGTTAATTTAAATTACGATCAATTATTGGAAAAGATTATTTTACATGACAAAAGAAGCATAAGTATTTAACGAATAACATTTTCAATTCAAAAGATTTGACAATTGGGGTTGAAATATAAATTTATGCACATTAAGTGTATATATTGTGTTAAATTCCATTTAACCAACTGAATATGGTATTTGGAAGACTGCGTGTTAATTTAATAAATGGAAAAATCAAATTTGTTTATGAATTGCTTTTTGAATTATATTTGCATCAACAAAAATATTTCTACAGTGGATGTTGGAATGTGCCAATCTATTTCAATTATATAAAGGAGACATTATATGTGAAATGCTGCACTTTTTAACAACAGGCAATTTCCCAAATAGAACATAATTAACTACAGCACTTAGTTACGTTCTGCTAAGACAAGGAAGATATGAGGTTTGATCCCTAAGTTGATATTTTATCATGGATGGCAGTTGCACTTGTCTCAATGTCACATCAGAAACATGGCCAAAAAGTGTTGGAGCTCATGTGTTGGAGCTCATTATCATTAAAAAATAATAATTTTAAGAGATACTAGACCAAGTGCAGACCCGTTGGGTCTGTTTCCCTAACGGCGTTTCCGGGGGGGGGGGGGGGGGGGCTGCGGCATCACACTCACATTAACCACCCCCCAAACACACAGGTGGGGGGAGGGGAGGTGAGAAGAGGGGAGGGAGGGGAGAGGAGGAGGAGGAAACGGGACAGATTTGGGAGG